>NC_090257.1:17253935-17258968 GCF_037325665.1 Littorina saxatilis | reverse complement strand
GAGCGTTACTGTACACATAATCGGTCTCTGGAGATAAAGGGTGGGGGTCGTCAAAAAAATTGGGGAGTTCGCTACAAAAAAAAAGAGGAAAAAACCCTCTGTCTCAGGTCAGCGGCCTTTACAACCCCAGGGAGGTGATCGAAAAACAATATAACACTTGAGAATTAAATTAACGAGTCTCCGAAACATTATCTTCCTCTTTTAAGTTTTTACATTTAGTCAAGTTTTGACTAAATGTTTTAACATAGAGGGGGAATCGAGACGAGGGTCGTGGTGTATGTGTGTGTGTGTGTCTGTGTGTGTGTGTAGAGCGATTGAGAGTAAACTACTGGACCGATCTTTATGAAATTTGACATGAGAGTTCCTGGGAATGATATCCCCGGACGTTGGTTTTTTTCGATAAATGTCTTTGATGACGTCATATCCGACTTTTTGTAAAAGTTGAGGCGGCACTGTCACACCCTCATTTTTCAATCAAATTGATTGAAATTTTGGCCAAGCAATCTTCGACGAAGGCCGGACTTCGGTATTGCATTTCAGCATGGTGGCTTAAAAATTAATTAATGACTTTGGTCATTAAAAATCTAAAAATTGTAAAAAAAATAAAAAAATTATAAAACGATCCAAATTTACGTTCATCTTATTCTACATCATTTTCTGATTCCAAAAACATATAAATATGTTATATTCGGATTAAAAACAAGGTCTGAAAATTAAAAATATAAAAATTATTATCAAAATCAAATTTCCGAAATCGTTTTAAAAACAATTTCATCTTATTCCTTGTCGGTTCCTGATTCCAAAAACATATAGATATACATATAGCTATTCTGATGAACACGTGGGGGAATTCGGGGGCTGTGATTGGATGGTCTCTTCCGATCATCAAAGCATAATGCGGCGGAAGTCGGCCATTTTACTCAATATCCAAAAGCATATTGTCGATAACAAAGACGCATGCTTCCGGTTTCTTCCACGTGTATAAAGTACACGCATACCTCGCCAGGTTTGTTTCTGTGACTAGTCGACAGACGATGCCATTTGCTTTGTGTGTGTTTTTGTTGTTGCTTACTGTACATGACATACATTACGTGTAAACTCCAGTTCTTTAACAGGCAACAAACCTTGCAAATTTCCAGAAGCTGCAATCTGAAGCGACCTATCTCTGATTCTAGCAGACGATCTCTCCAATGTTTAACACAAAATCAGCAAACTCTCCTGTCACATTGAACGTCCATTGTATAGTGCAATGTTGAAATGAAGTTACCGGTCTGAAACATTTAGTCGTTTCTTCTGAGACAATCCTTGTTCTCTTATCATCTACAGATTTACCGCAGTCTTCACCACGCGAATTCCCAACAGAAGTCAGACTTTCGAACATACAATATACGTAGGCAAGCATGATACGTCATGACGTCATATGATTCCTAGCATATTGACGTAATGCTAAACATCCGGTTATCTCGAGTTTTCTCCGTAATACATGTCCGAGGGTTTTTCAATGTTCGGTTATTTCCGTGGCTTCATGCAGAAAGGGAACCGTCGTCTGAAATCAGCGACATGGACCATTCTGGTACTTGTTGCTGACAAAAACATGATTTTAACACAGAATTTAATGTCAGAATAGCTATATAAACGCTATTGTGTTTTCATCGTAGCAATAGGGTCCGATATTTAGACTCGAACAAGTATAATGCGACTCGTCTTTGACTCGTCGGCATTATACTTGTCTCGTCTAAATATCGGGCCCTATTGCTACGCTGAAAACACAATAGCTGGTAATGATATGTTTGGGTTAAAAACACGCTCAGAAAGTTAAAACGAAGAGAGGTACAGTAAAGCGTGCTATGAAGCACAGCGAAACCACTACCGCGCTGAACAGGCTCGTCAGTTTCACTCCGTTTTGCACAAGCGGCGGACTACGGTCATTGTGAAAAAATGCAGTGCGTTCAGTTTCATTCTGTGAGTTCCACAGTTTGACTAAATGTAGTAATTTCGCCTTACGCGACTTGTTCAAATTTGTCAATAAATGTCATTGATGACGTCATATCCGGATTTTTTTTTGAGGCCGCACTGTGGTGACCTCATTTTTAAGCAATTTGACTGAAACTTTTGTAAAACATTCTTTGTTAGACATTATCACTTTAACATAGGGCACAGCCAATGTTTAAATGTTTATTTACTACTACATGGAGGTCAGCACTTGTTTTTCTTCTTTTAAATTAATAACCCTCTTGAAAAAATTCCAAATTCTGAGAAAATGAGGTCCTATATGGGAGGGAGACATTGCAGACATTTGGAAACAAAACAAAAATGAAAATCTGGGGTCTTATAAAGGAAGGCTCCCTGTATATTCTTTGCCCGAATACTTTATCGCTGTGTGCACTGCGCTGGAAGCGGCCAAACAAACACAGTGGCGAGTCCCTTGCGAAAACTACGTCACAACGTCTGTACACAGAAAATGGCTGACACGGTCGAACTCGAATCGGCAACAACATTGTGTGAACTTTTCTGTCTGTTTCCGTGGCACACCGCCAACTCGGTGGTTGGTTGGGTGAGACGGAGAGAGAGAGAGAGGGAGGGAGAGAGAACGAGATTACATGCCAACGCGCATTACTCCCTCCTCTCTTTGTTGAACGAATGTCATGTGACTTGACTGACTAGAGTGCGACTGTGTATGCGGTATCGGCCCAGCAGTTCTGTCTACTTTGTGACCTGCCTCTGAGGTCAAGGTCGTTGTTCGGGGCGATGCTCATAGATATTGATGAGTTTGATTCGCTGCCGCTGCTGCTGCGCGTATACGCCCACAGCCAGTTTTGTTGTGTTTTTGCTTTGTATTGTTTTGTTTGGCTGCTTGCTGCGACGCGCAGCCCAGCGAAACATCGCTCATAGTTATTGAT
The DNA here is from genome assembly GCF_037325665.1 of Littorina saxatilis. NCBI lineage: Eukaryota > Metazoa > Mollusca > Gastropoda > Littorinimorpha > Littorinidae > Littorina > Littorina saxatilis. The sequence goes on along the minus strand of NC_090257.1, from coordinate 17,256,068 downwards.
CGTTGTATGTAAGATTGTAAGCTCGATGCGTGAACTGAGCGATACGTGTGTCACGTGTTTGTACGTGAAGCAAATCTATTTAAAGCGCGTGCGAACAGATGCGTGTGTGTGTGTGTGTGTGTGAATGAATGCCCTTTGTGGAGAAATAATGATAGCAGGCACAGGAGCGTGAATGGAGACGATTTATAAAAAAAAACAAAGTCTTTACCTTTTTTGTCTTTAAAAGGATACTACATGTATTGATCTGACAGATTGAGGAGAAATTCTTGCAAACCATACGAATCTCAAGTCTGTGGAATCCATGCACATGTCACAATTTTCTCAAAAACGCCATACAAGTACAGTCATTAATTAAATCAAAGTGAGTGAATGCGCTCAGGGCACTTCTTCTCTCAATGGTTGGGAACAAAAGCTAGCCAAGTACTAACAGTGACTGATACAGTAATCAGGGTGTAGAATAGCCGTAGGGATGTTTTTTGATGTCAACAGTCATCAAAACGACCTTCTTTCAATTTTTGTGTGGTTTTAATCACCATTTTCACACACAAAAATCGCCTTAGAGGGAAGGTAATGGCAAGTACAGTGGAACCTCTCTTAACAGACGTTCCATTATAAGACTCCAGTCAAAGACCTCATTTCTAATACCCTTTCTTCACAGTGTCAGAAAAAAATGCCTCTGATTTTAAGACCTCCATTTGTCAGATTTTAGGCGGTCTCAACACAAACGATGACGCTGTACTGCTCTAAAGTTCCCAAAATTGCCAAAACCTGTATGGCCATTTCGGCAAATTTGCCGAAGAACATACATCGTGGCAATAGCCCTGAGGTTGCTTTGACAGTGGCTGTGTGCATGTTGATTCGCTGGCCTGTGACTGTAGTTATGTAGGTCCTTGTCAGCTGCCAACTTGTGTTGTTTTTGTTTGTTTGCTTTTCCTTGCTGCTTCTATCTATTCTATATCTATATATATACGACTAGTGTCTGTCTGTCTGTCTGTCTGTCTGTCTGTTCGCGATGCACGGCCAAAGTTCTCGGTGGATCTTTTTCAAATTTGGACACCGTATTCAGCTACACTTCGGACACAACCTCATCGATGAGATATTTCAACACGTGCTCTCAGCGCGCAGCGCTTTGCGCGTTGAACCGATTTTTGTTTTGTTTTTGTCGGGATCCACTACCAGTAACTCTTCCTTATCTTCTCCAGTGTTTTCAGCCGCGAATATCTCCCTTCCTCCGTGTGGCGTCAATCCATATTCCCGTTACTACGTTACTATTTTTAGAAGGTCACTGCACGTTACTATTTTTAGAAAGTCTCCAGTGTTTTGCGCGTTTATTTCTTGTCCTTCGTGCGCCGTACACCCGGCAAAGCCGGGCCCCAGGCGCAGCCTGGTATTCGGCTCTACTTCTTCCCGGCGAAGCCGGTACCCGGCGAAGCGGGTAATCATCTAGTTTCCAAATAGATTTCCCGAAAAAGACTTTGCTATGTGGGGTTTTTTTCATTCCTTTTTAATTTTCCTACTTGCTTTCTATTTTCGATGTTGTTTTTCTTATTGCGGTGTTCAAAAATTATAGTTTTTGTTTGTGTGTGTGTGTGTGTGTGTGTGTGTGTGTGTGTGTGTGTGTGTGTGTGTGTGTGTGTGTGTGTGTGTGTTTTGCCAATGGGGCTGAATGGAAAGCAATTACTGGAATTGGTAAAAAAAATATATATAAAAAAGCTGCGTCAAAACACACACAATCACATGGATGTATGCCAGCACACAGACACACACACACACACACACACACACACACACACACACACACACACACACACACACACACACACACACACACACATTACTCCTTGATCTACAGCCGCATAATGAGGTTCTTTACTTGGTGTTTAAACTCCTTTTTGTTGAGCTTCTAATTCTTGGCTCACCCTCCTTCCTCCCCTCCACATACGTGTCCTTCGTTTTTAGGTCAGTGGGAGCTTTTGAAATTTCTTGCCATGATTGCACGTGCAAAGGACACGTGATCGTGCACAAGTTTTAATTCCTGGATTGAGAACAAGGTGACAAACTTGGAAAATGAATTAAAGTGTGTGTGTGTGTGTGTGTGAGAGAAGATTTTATAAAAATCCCCCCCCCCCTTCA
>NC_090257.1:17203935-17248935 GCF_037325665.1 Littorina saxatilis | reverse complement strand
TCCCCTCTCTGTCTCTCTCCCCCTCTCTCTCTCTCTCCCCCTCTCTCTCTCCCCCTCTCTCTCTTCCCCCTCTCTGTTTCTCTCTCTCTCTCTCTCCCCCCCTCTGTCTCTCTCACTCTCTCTCTCCCCCTCTCTCTCCCCCCCTCTCTCTCACTCTCTCTCCCCCACTCTCTCTCCCCCTCTCTCTCTCTCTCTCTCTCTCTCTCTCTCTCTCTCTCTCTCTCTCTCTCTGCGTGAAAGGTACAGAAATTAGACAGTCTGTTTCAGAATCACCCCCCCCCCCCTCCACGCCTGTCCTATAGGGTTTTCTATTAGTATTATATTTTATAATCTCCTTTGAAGTCATGTAATTACATTTCAAATTAGGGAAAAGGGGTGGGGTTTTTTTCCTGTAGAGAAACCATATTAACATGATATTAAAAAGAGCCCTTGACCCAAATAACCATTTCCAAGAATATAATGATTGGTCTGATGCTTGTTTTGATCATATATCATCCATGGATTGCCTATGCTGCTAAACTAAGCAGGCAAATATAGTAGTACAAACTCAGACATAATTATTTTGTCTCTAGCTCTCCCGCCCTTCATAAACTCAAACCCTCTTCCATGCTCCATCTTCCCCTCTTGCTTGAATTGGAACTGAAGATTCCCTTCATAATTTGATATATACTGATTATTTCAGACTTTGGGCGGTCTTAAAACAAGGTTTCCGCTGTGATTACTTTTGACAAAACCAGTGATGGCGCTAGTATTTTTTCAAACCGGTACGCAAACATTTATGATGCAAACAGTCCAGAAAAAAACCCGGTAGACTGGTCATTGGAACCATGTTTAACCAGCTAAAAAAACAAACCCAAGTAGTTCAAAAATCAACTGGAAGGTCATACCGGCAGCCATTTTTGTTCCGGTATTTTCTCATTTCAACCGGTAAAATACCAGTAATTACCGGTTAACGCCAATACTGCAAAACTCACTCAATTGTGGAAATGAGATATGGATCTGAATCAAAAACATGTAAATGATAAATATCAACCCAAGAGTACAAGGGAACCCCACTTTTAAAAACAAAAAAAGATCTGGGAGAATCAGGTCTTAGAACAGAGTATTAAAATTGAGGTAAATTTTACAGAGAAAGTCAAAAAAAGTCGCGTGAAGCAATATAAAAACATTTATTCAAGCTGTCGGCATCAAAGCAACAGATTAACACAAAAAAACTGTAATCGCCGAGACTATATTAAAATAGTCTCGACTAACCACACCCAAAGACCGAGACGGGTCATGCTCGTCTACGCGTAGCGTGCGAACGCAGTACTTACTTAACCTATTTTCTGTCATTCTGAGCACATTTTTAGAGTAAACATGACATATGTATATATTTTTGAATTTAGGAGAAATTGAGGAATATATTATGCAATCATTTTCAAATCTGTTAGTGAAAATTCGATTTTAATGACAACTTTAGTGAGCAAACTAATTAACTAATTGTTACGCTGCCGAGCCTAAATTCAATCCCATAGTCCCGACTTCGTCGAAGACTGCTTGACCTAAATTTCATTCTAATTGATTAAAAAAAATGAGTGTGTGACAGTGCTGCCTCAACTTTCACAAAAAGCTGGATAGGACATCATCAAAGACATTTATCGCAGACAAATATATACTTTTACTAGATGATTACCCGCTTCGCCGGGTACCGGCTTCGCCGGGAAGAAGTAGAGCCGAATACCAGGCTGCGCCTGGGACCCGGTTTTGCCGGGTGTACGCCGGCTTTGCCGGCGCACGAAGGAAAGGAGATAAACGCGCAAAACACTGGAGACCTTCTAAAAATAGTAACGTGCAGTGACCTTCTAAAAATAGTAACGTAGTAACGGGAATATGGATTGACGCCACACGGAGGAAGGGAGATAATCGCGGCTGAAAACACTGGAGAAGATAAGGAAGAGTTACTGGTAGTGGATCCCGACAACAACAACAAAAAAACAAAAAAAATCGGTTCAGCGCGCACAGCGCTGCGCGCTGAGAGCACGTGTTGAAATATCTCATCGATGAGGTTGTGTCCGGGGTGTAGCTGAATACGGTGTCCAAATTTGAAAAAGATCCACCGAGAACTTTGGCCGTGCATCGCGAACAGACAGACAGACAGACAGACAGACACTAGTCGTATATATATATAGAAACTCTCATGTGAAATTTCATGAAGATTGGTCCAGTACTTTTCTCTGAATCGCTCATACACACATACTCACTCTCACACACACACACACACACACACACACCCCGCCACCCTCGTCTCGATTCCCCGTCTTTTTAAAACATTTAGTCAAAACTTGACTAAATGTAAAAAGAAGCAAGGTCATCCAAAGAGAACTCCACCCAGGCACTGTATATATACTTTATAACACAGGCACTGTATATATACTTTATAACACAGGCACTGTATATATACTTTATAACACAGGCACTGTATATATACTTTATAACACAGGCACTGTATATATACTTTATAACACAGGCACTGTATATATACTTTATAACCCAGGCACTGTATATATACTTTATAACACAGGCACTGTATATATACTTTATACATGCCAGAGAGGTATGTGGGAGGTGTGTTTATAACCTGCCCTGTTATATAGTGCTATATGTCTTATGTAAAACAATGTCCTGTTTGTAATATTGTTATGTACCACGCCTGGATTTCTCTATGAGATAATAAAGTATTCTTATTCTTATTCTTATTCTTATAACACAGGCACTGTATATATACTTTATAACCCAGGCACTGTATATATACTTATAACCCAGTCACTGTATATATACTTTGTAACACAGGCACTGTATATATATACTTTATAACACAGGCACTGTATGTATACTTTATAACACAGGCACTGTATATATACTTTATAACACAGGCACTGTATATATACTTTATAACACAGGCACTGTATATATACTTTATAACACAGGCACTGTATATTATACTTTATAACACAGGCACTGTATATATACTTTATAACACAGGCACTGTATATATACTTTATAACACAGGCACTGTATATATACTTTATAACACAGGCACTGTATATATACTTTATAACACAGGCACTGTATATATATACTTTATAACACAGGCACTGTATATATACTTTATAAGGTCCGATTGATGAGATTTTAGAGCTAATTTTCTGTTTTATTTGTGTGTTACAGCTAACAACCATGAAGCAATGGAGGTGGAGGGGGGTGTTGAGATCCCCACCAACAAAGCCACAGTTTTGCGAGGCCACGAGTCAGAAGTGTTCATCTGTGCATGGAACCCTACAAACGATCTTCTGGCTTCTGGGTAAGGCATCTGTGTGTATGGGTGTGTGCGTGCGTGTGTGTTACCCTACAAACGTTCTTCTGGCATCTGTGTAGGGCGTCTGTGTCTGTGTGTCTGTGTGTCTGTGTGTTTGTGTGTGTGCTGGTGTGGATGTGTAAGATACAAATATGACTGTTTATGCGTTTGTGTATACTGTACATATACAATTATGAGACTGAGAGAGGAATAGAGAGAGAGTGTGTGTGTGTGTGGTTATAATTCTATTTGCATGAGTTTTTCTTTGCATTTGAGTGTATATTTTAATCATGAAAATTCCAGGAAAAAAACGAAATACAGAAACTGCACTCATAATGAATAGAACATTGAGGTCTTTGAAGAATACAGGCAGGAACATTCAGCACTTGATTCACTTGCTCAGGAAGTTTTAACAGTTTCAATTCAACTATGTATATACTTTTATTGGGTAGCAGCTTTAGTTATGGACAGCCCCGTGCAAAGAGAACTAAGTACATGTAAGTTAGTTTATTGTCTTAACGTGTTTGGAGTTTGTAACATTGCAATGTTTTCACTGCTTGCAGATCTGGAGACTCGACAGCACGGATATGGAACATGAATGACAACTCCAACAACGCAAATCAGCTTGTTCTCCGGCACTGTATTCAGAAAGGTGGCACAGAAGTTCCCAGTAACAAAGACGTCACTTCCCTCGACTGGAATGTAAGTCAACTTTCTCTAGAAAAAAAGATTCAATAGCATTTTTTTTTTATTTAAACAAATAAAGGTTTATACTCAACTGTTTAATCAGGAGAGTGTTTGTAATAGTAATGAGCCGGGTTTGACCGTCACCGAAAAACGTAACGTTGAGGTTTTCTCTGATGTTTTTCAAGTTTAGAGACTCCAAATTTCCCACACTGGTAGGTTTTGATTGTCTTGAAACAAGACGGAAGTTTGATGTACCCAAACCCTGCTCAATTATCAAGGTCACAACAGGGTTATGTTAGGGGTCAAAATAAACACCATTTTCTGGAATGTTTTTGAAGAAATATCTCACAGAAAGTCAAAGATTACCTTCCTAAGTATTGTTTGTAGTTTCATTTCAGTATTTTTGTCTTCCTGTGCCTCAAAATGACCATGTTTTGCTTGAAATTAGACAACCACCGCGTATGAAAGCGTGACGGTTTCTGCTTGATCTTTCCTATTACATGATGAGTCCTCTTGGCGTTAACTGTAATAATTGTGATTGATTTCATGACGGAGTCCTGTTGGCGTTAACTGTAATAAATAATAATGTATCTGAATTGCGATTGACGTTGGAAATGTGTTTTTCAGTGTGATGGCAGTTTGCTAGCAACGGGGTCTTATGATGGCTACGCACGCTTATGGAGCACAGATGGTATGGCTTTACTGTAGTGCATGTACATACGCTGATTGTGTCTGAACAAGAATTTATTCAGGAATTTATTTACAAGGCCAAGGAAAAAGTGTGATAGTGTCTGTTTCATCTTGCCACACTTTAAAAAAAGAAAGAATTTTAAACTTTTTTTAAAAACTTATTTTTTAAAACCACTTTTGTAAAGAATTGCTGCTACCCCCACCCTCACCATACACCGCCATCCTCTCCTTTCAAGGATGCAGAAGTTAAATGTCCACTGGCCTGACGAGCGAGTAACTTTTTAAATTTACTTGCCCTTTAGAAATTGTCACCATTCCAAAACTTGTTGAATATTTCCCCCTGAGAAAGGCTCGAGTGTGTGTGTGTGTGTGGGTTCATCACATATGTGTGAGTGTAACTGTAAGTGTTGTTCTTCTGGACAATGTAAGACTGTTCCCATAAAGTCTTTGTTACCACGGTGATTTTCTTTCCAAAGGTAAGATGATAGACTTGGTTTGGTTTGAAGTCACGTCAGCAATGAGACTGAAGATCGTGAGAACTCTATGAGTTAACTTTTTTCTTTTCAAATCTGTCATTTTTTCATCGGGTGCATCAGTGGAGGTTTCAACAGTGTCAGCATCATATTTCTCTCTCTCTCTGTTTCTCTCTCTCTCTCTCTCCCTCTCTCTCTCTCCCTTTCTCTCCCTTTCAACATGTAACTGGCGAGTAGAAATGTTCATCTACTCGCCAAATGCGAGTAAAGTTGCTGAAACAAATTGTTGGTTTGGCTAGTAAAGTTTGCTCTCTGGCTAGTAAATTTTCAGAATCACTAGCCAAATGCGAGTACACAATTTGTTGGACTTCCAGGGCTGCACAACCCTCGAAAAATAAAATGTTGATTTGATTTGATTTGACCTCTGTGCATGTGAAGTGGGTCACAATTGGATTTTTTTATCTTCTGTTGTTATTTGTGTAACATTTTGTGTAAGATAACGCACCGAGCACACTGGTGCCCTACATTTCATTCTTCATGTATTTTTCTTTAATCTGCAGTGTTTAGTTTCAGATAGATATCAAGTTTAATTTTCCATTGTTTTTAAATCTCTGTGCATGATATGCATACCTCTTATCAATATATTTCTATCTCGCTCGCATTTATTTACTTTTAAATTTTATTTTTTTTACCTGCATTTCTTTATGGTTGTGGCTATATCCACGGGTCCGTGTCTCTAGTCCCCAGTCGTCATCGTCGCACGAAAAGCCTCGTTTGATTTTCCATTTTTGTTAATGTCTGTTCATGATCTCCATTGCTCTTACTGTTATTTGTTTTGCCATGTTACCTTATACCAATTCTATTCTATTCTTTCTCTCTCTCTCTCTCTCTCTCTCTCTCTCTCTCTCTCTCTCTCTCTCTCTCTCTCTCTCTCTCTCTCTCTCTCTCTCTCTCTCTCTCTCTCTCTCTCTCTCTCTCTCTCTCTCTCTCTCTCTCTCTCTCTCTCTATGTACATTTCAATGTTCTATCATGCATTATGTATTCGTATAGGTAATGTTGTAATTAGTAAAACTGTATGATTGCGATTGACAATAATTATTGTCCTTTTATTGTCTTTATTTTTTTGTCTTAGTTTAGCAGGGACAGATTGTAAGACTAGGCGTGAGCCTAAAATCTCCATCCTTGAGTAATAAAGTTCGTTCGTTCGTTCGTTCTCTCTCTCTCTCTCTCTCTCGCTCTCTCTCTCTCTCTCTCTCTCTCTCTCTCTCTCTCTCTCTCTCTCTCTCTCTCTCTCTCTCTTTTTCATGTTATGGTACATGTAACCATATCTCGTCGTTTCTCTCACCTGTGCAGGTCGACTAGTAAACACCTTAGGGCAGCATAAAGGACCCATTTTTGCTCTCAAGTGGAACAAACGAGGCAACTACATTCTAAGTGCAGGGGTAGATAAGGTAAGTCGTCACCCCTCTTCAGTGAACGTGTCAATAGGTGCTGGCTGATGTTGTATGTATTCCTGTGACTCTGGGTTCAAAGGAAAAGTGAGTTTTTAGCCCGCGAAAGGATGAGGAAATAAAGACTGAACTTTGAATTTTTGGATTTTACATTTTTTAAACCCAGAAACAAAATATAGATTAGTTTTTAGGTGTGTATCAATCAAGACAGAACCCTATGATCAACCTAGATCAGTACACACATTTATAAGAGGACAGACAACTCGGTGTTTGCACATACAAATGTTTTATAATTCAATTATGAGTAAACGGACTACTCGAGGAAAAGAAAAAAAAAGAGTAGAAATAAATAAATGAAAGTAATGTTGTACGCATCAAGTTTTTTGGGTAAACGGGTCTGATTACGCTGCAATCATCTTTGTGTGTGCGTCATAGCATGTGCTAGTGTTGCATACAACTGCCGTGGGGTCAAGTCTCAGTTCTAAAGGTCACATAATTCACCAGCTTGAGATAAGAGAAAACACAAGGTCAATGACACATCAGATAAATAAAAGGGTGCGCAAAGCAGGTCTGGTTCAGACAGAAGTTTAATAGGTCATTATGATTACGAGTACAATCAACAGCGCAAAGTCTTTGTAGTAAATCTTGACCTACTTTCATCATCCTTCTTTCTAAGAGTGTGACTGTAAAGTATGGGTGGATGCTATCTAAGTGGTTTGATGAATGAAGAAAAAATGATGATCAAAGAGGTATGACACCGAATGCATAAGCTTCCCCGACAGATCTTTCTGGGCGGCAAAAAGGGCATTTGTAGGTAGGGCAGATTTAGTTAGGTTAATTGAAGAAAATCAGCTCTGATAAGGCCAAATGAAAATATATATTGGATTAGGGTACAACCCGACCGACCCTATTTTTTCCCCGACGACCCTAAAACTTTTTTTTCATTTCTAAAAAAAAAACCACCCACTTTTGGCACATTTTGCGAACCATACCAAGACTAAGGGAAGTAACATCCTTTAAAATTGACTAAATTTAAAACAAAAATAAAGATTTTTTTTTTTTAAAGGCACAGTGCAGCTCACAGCCTTCGTTTTGCGTTTTTGTTGCAGCTGAGTGCATTTACAGTTCAAAAATCCTCCTATGGTAGTAAAACAAACCCAAAACTACCCAACGACGACATCTGTGAAGCTCGACAGTTTCTTGTTCACGCGAGTGCATAAGTTAACCTAGTTATTACGTGGTGTTTGGTCGGAGTTCGTTTCAACTGAGTGATTCCGGCCTCCATTTTGTTTTACACAAACTCATGATGACGTCTGACATAGTTTGCTAGTGACGTGATCTAAATTTAGATCCAAAAATAGGTCAAGACCAGCCGGGTCCGAGTACGAAATTAATTCGTAAAAAAATAGCAGTTCTTGACTCTTTAGGTGCAAATCAATGAAACTTATTATATGAAGTCTTATATCGCGCGCGTATCTCCAGACTCGGACTCAAGGCGCAGGGTAGTTCTTCTAACGGATAGGTGCCTGAGGTATGACTAAAAGCCCCAGGGGCTCCGTGCACCTGGATTTGACAAGTTCAGTACCTTTAAAAGCCGACGTATATTTTTGTTTGACCTAATGAGGGAGTCTTGAAAATGCAGGTAAAAACAGATGTTCTGAACAGAACATTAAAAAAAAACTAGAGTTCTAGAAAGAAAAAACAAGTCAAGCTGTGGAACTCACAGAATGAAACTGAACGTAGTCCGCCGCTAGTGCAAAAGGCAGTGAAAGTGACGAGCCTGTTTGGCGCGGTAGCGGTTGCGCTGTGCTTCATAGCACGCTTTACTGTACCTCTCTTCGTTTTAACTTTCTGAGCGTGTTTTTAATCCAAACATATATATCTATATGTTTTTGGAATCAGGAACCGACAAGGAATAAGATGAAATAGTTTTTAAAACGATTTCGGAAATTTAATTTTAATCATAATTTTTATATTTTTAATTGTCAGAGCTTGTTTTTAATCCAAATATACCATATTTATATGTTTTTAGAATCAGAAAATAATGAAGAATAAGATGAACGTAAATTTGGATCGTTTTATAAAAAATTTTTTTTTTACAATTTTCAGATTTGTAATGACCAAAGTCATTAATTAATTTTTAAGCCACCAAACTGAAATGCAATACCGAAGTCCGGCCTTCGTCGAAGATTGCTTGGCCAAAATTTCAATCAATTTGATTTAAAAATGAGGGTGTGACAGTGCCGCCTCAACTTTTACAAAAAGCCGGATATGACGTCATCAAAGACATTTATCGAAAAAATGAAAAAATGTCCGGGGATATCATTCCCAGGAACTCTCATGTCAAATTTCATAAAGATCGGTCCAGTAGTTTAGTCTGAATCGCTCTACACACACACACAGACAGACACACACACACACACATACACCACGACCCTCGTCTCGATTCCCCCTCTATGTTAAAACATTTAGTCAAAACTTGACTAAATGTAAAAAAAAAAGGGGGGGGGGGGGGTGTCGGCCGTACTGATAGAGGACAGTTTGTGATAAACAACCCATCAAATAAGCTAAGGTCACAAAGTAGCATCAGTGATAAACTAGGAACAAGCATGCAGTGATGGCACACTTCCCCCCCCCCCCCCCCACACACACACACACACAGATGACATTGTTGTGTTTCTCCCCCTAATCTATAGCCATAAGTTGTGCGTCATATCAGTTCCCATTGTTAGAAACGCGCAGATAGCACACTTACTATACGATACTGTGACCACCAATGACTAACAAGAGTTAAACAGATTTGATAGTGTACGCTGTTTGTGATTTGATAGTCACAGTGTAGGTACATTGTATAATAACATAACATCATTATGTTCCTTTGCCTAATCTGTAATGATAATGCATGGTATCCGTTCCGATTGGTAGAAACGAGGATATAGCATACTTACATTTGTGACCATGAATGACATAGGAAGAGTTGTACAAATAGGATTGATAGTGTGTTGTAGGATTACGTTTTGTACTTCTGTACTCAATCTGTGAGCAGTAATACGTTCATACAGTGGAACCCAAAAACCTCAGAAAATCAGATCTTAAAAAAGAGGTAGTCTTAAAATGGAGGTGAATTTACAGAAGTCTTAAATCAGGAGATTTTAGGGGGGGGGGGGGGGGGGGGGTACTTTTGCATCAATTTAGATTTTTACGAACATGGGGCTAGCTTGCTCGCATTTCTTACCATGCATACACAGGGTTTCATTTACTAGTGCGCCATTGGCGCATGACATCTCAAAATGTCCCATTGGAATTCCCTTCAGTGCGTCAAAGGGCGCACTGAGATTACGTACCAATGCGCTCACCCATGCACACTTTTCACGGAAGTACAGTGTTCAGAATGACCTAAGCAAAAACGCGCACCAAGCCGAGCAACTTGCGAGTTTGTGAAACGCGCTGTGTTTGGCTTTTAAAATGTAATTCATTCGTATTCAAGCAATCCTGCAAACTATCTGCACTTGCGCGTTTACCTCTGTGGAAACTGTCAACAGAAGCGATATCGATCGAAAAACAAAAAACCCCACACACACACACACACACACAAACACACACTATTAACCTGATACACTGGCAAATTCTCATATCATCATATAGCACTTTTGTTTGTTTGTTTGTTTGCTTAACGCCCAGCCGACCACGAAGGGCCATATCAGGGCGGTGCTGCTTTGACATATAACGTGCACCACACACAAGACAGAAGTCGCAGCACAGGCTTCATGTCTCACCCAGTCACATTATTCTGACACCGGACCAACCAGTCCTAGCACTAACCCCATAATGCCAGACGCCAGGCGGAGCAGCCACTAGATTGTCAATTTTAAAGTCTTAGGTATGACCCGGCCGGGGTTCGAACCCACGACCTCCCGTTCAAGGGGCGGACGCCTTACCACTAGGCCAACCGGGCCGGTCCCAAATAGCACTAATTTGCATCTTTCGACAAAAGCATTTTTTGGACCGCCTAGCCTGCTTTGTGCGTTTTGCCTTCGACTATGTAATGTCCCATCAGAATTTGGTTGAGGGGGACAAATGTCCCATTGTCTTTTTCTTCCAGGCTAAACCCTGCATATATATATAGCAAGAGTTACACAGAAGAGTTAGTACAGACTGTTTGTAGGCTAGGATTGCTGTAATGCATGACAGTAAGAAATGGGTCATATCATACCAGATTAGACAAAACAGGGAAACATACTCACAATTTTGATTCTGTTTATATATATTTGTTCATTTTTTTCAACAGACAACAATTATCTGGGATGCCAGCTCAGGAGATTGTACACAACAGTTTGCCTTTCATTCAGGTATTGTAGTACACAAGTGTGTGTGTGGGGGGGGGGTGGTGTTGCAGGTCGGGTGTGTGTGTATGTGCGTGTATGCATGCTTGTGTGTGTGTGTGTGTGTGTGTATGAGGGGGTGGGTTGCAGGTATGTGTATGTGTGTGTATGCATGCTTGTGTGTGTGTGTGTGTGTGTTTGGTGTGTATTGGTGGGTGGGTTGCAGGTGTGTGTATGAGTATGTGCGTTTATGCATGCATGTGTGTGTGTGTGTGTTTGGTGTGTATTGGTGGGTGGGTTGCAGGTGTGTGTGTGTGTTTGGTGTGTATTGATGGGTGGGTTGCAGGTGTGTGTGTGTCACCATGTATGCAAGTTCATAGAAGAAGCCATGTGGGTGAGAGTGTGCCACTTATGAATTACTGAGTGATATTTTTGTGTGTGAAGCATGTACATTTTCTCCCATGGTCACAGAAGAATAAGTAGAGATTTTCTTTTTCTTTGTATTTTCCTTCATGCTGGTTTTTACATTCAGTTAAGTTTTGATTAAATATTTTAACATAGAGGGGGAATCGAGACGAGGGTCGTGGTGTGTATGTGTGTGTGTGTGTGTGTGTGTGTGTGTGTGTAGAGAGATTCAGACTAAACTACTGGACTGATCTTTATTAAATTTTACATGAGAGTTCCTGGGCATGATATCCCCAGACGTTTTTTTCATTTTTTTGATAAATGTCTGATGACGTCATATCCGGCTTTTTGTAAGAGTTGAGGCGGCACTGTCACAGCCTCATTTTTCCATAAAATTGATTGATATTTTGGCCAAGCAATCTTCGACGAAGGTCGGACTTTGGTATTGCATTTCAGCTTGGAGGCTTAAAGATTAATTAATGACTTTTGGTCATTAAAAATATGAAAATTGTAATCAGAATTAGTTTTTTTTATAAAACGATCCAAAATTACGTTCATCTTATTCTTCATCATTTTCTGATTCCAAAAACATATAAATATGTTATATTCGGATTAAAAACAAGCTCTGAAAATTAAAAATATACAAATTATGATTAAAATTAAATTTCCGAAATCGATTTAAAAACAATTTCATCTTATTCCTTGTCGGTTCCTGATTCCAAAAACATATAGATATATGTTTGGATTAAAAACGCGCTCAAAAAGTTAAAACAAAGAGAGGTACAGAAAAGCGTGCTGTGCAGCACAGCGCAACCACTACCGCGCTAAACTGGCTCATCAATTTCACTGCCTGTTGCATGAGCGGCGGACTACGGTCATTGTGAAAAAATGCAGTGCGTTCAGTTTTATTCTGTGAGTTGCACAGCTTGACTGAATGTAGTAATTTCGCCTTACGCGACTTGTTCTTTCTTATCTTTCAAGAAATTTGCCAGGAACTTTACGCCCAGAATTTGTTGCACACTTACACAGTCTGTTTTTGTCACCTGCCTAAATTGTGACATACACATGTCTGGTTCCAGCCCCAGCTCTTGATGTGGATTGGAAGGACAACACAAACTTCGCCTCATGTTCCACCGATCAGTGCATTCACGTCTGCAGCCTGGGTACAGACGTACCGCTCAAAACATTCCAAGGTCACACGGTGAGTGCTTGTGCACCCTGGAATGCACTTAGATGGCCAATATTTTGTTTTTGTGAGATGATAAACATTCCAAAGTCACTCGCTGAATTCTTAGGCACCCTGAAATGTAGATGGATAATGTTTTGATGACGTCAGATGATTAACAGCTTTTGTGTTTTCAGCGTAGCAATAGGGTCCAATATTTAGACGAGATAAGTATAATGCCGACGAGTCAAAGACGAGTCGCATTATACTTGTTCGAGTCTAAATATCGGACCCTATTGCTACGCTAAAAATACAATAGCGATTATATAGCTGTTCTGACCTTGATTTGTTGTTCCAAACTTACAAAATGACAGTTTTTACGTCGATGCGTTGATCCCAGGTTTTGATAGCAGACGCCGTTTCTTATGCGCATTAGTTTTGCGCAGGCGCCACACTGACTTTGGAAAAAACCTCGATTTGACAACACAGCTGTTAAACAGCTTTTTATTAGTTCATTGGTATACAACAAAAAGAAGTTTGAGTTTTTTAATTTTGAACAAGACTACTTATGAAGAAGACCAAAACACAACATCAACGGAAAACTAGAAACAACTGAAGAACTAGGATGCAACAAGGGGGAGGAGAAGAGAACAGCTAATCCGTTGAACGCGAGCAGACGGCAGCAAAGTTTTCAGTTTGGGTGAATGGCATTTATGCTTGTCTCGTCATGAAGCGAATTTTTCAACCTCAGTAATAAATGACTACATGAATGTTAGTGCCATGGGTTGTACATCAATACTTCAGAGGGGAAGTGGGGTATTTAGTGTGGAGTTACGAGATAAGAAAAGCCGAATGCGAAAGTTTGTGTCAGTCGGCAACTTAGCTCACACAGGCACACAAAAACTGCTGTTCCGTTTTACTCCCCTGTTTCTACTACATCTTTCGACTTTGGGCATTTTGTGGTTAGGGACAGAAAATAATTGGTTTAGTCCTGTTTCATCGGGAAGTTAGCAGAAAAGGGTATGCTATTGACATTTGTAAAGCTGAAAAACATTCCCGAGAAGAATTTCAAGTTGTCAGTGTACTGTTGTCGATCAGTGAAACATCGTGTGGTACAGATGGGTAAACCGGAACCATGCGTCTTTGTTATTGACAATATGCTTCTGGTTCCCTGTGGGTTTGGGGTTGTTTCCTTTATATTCTCCTGTTTCTGTCTGTACTTCTTTGTTTCTTGAATGGTCTTTTACTACTTTTATATGAATTTGCTAGCCTTCTAACCTCTAAACAGCACTACTTTGAAGAATGTGTGGAACATTATTTCAGTTGTGAAAGGTTTGCTATAACGGAATCCTCATTATAAGACCTCCATAATGCTGAGATCATTCAGCCTTTGAAAAGATGGATTTTCAAAATGGGGGTACATTTACAGAGGTTATAAACAGAAAATCTGACATCATTCAGCCTTTGAAAAGAGGGATTTTCAAAATGGGGGTTCATTTAAAGAGGTTATAAACAGAAAATCTGAGAAAGCGGGGTATCAAAAGGGAGGGAGAACCGGCACGGTTGGCCTAGTGGCAAGGCGTCCGCTCCGTGATGTCGTGGGTTCGAACCCCGGCCGGGTCATACCTAAGACTTTAAAATTGGCAATCCAGTGGCTGCTCCGCCTGGCGTCTGGCATTATGGGGTTAGTGCTAGGACTGGTTGGTCCGGTGTCAGAATAATGTGACTGGGTGAGGAGACATAAAGCCTGTGCTGCGACTTCTGTCTTGTGTGTGGCGCACGTTATAATATGTCAAAGCAGCACCGCCCTGATATGGCCCTTCGTGGTCGGCTGGGCGTTAAGCAAACAAACAAACAAACAAACAAAAGGGAGGGAGTCTTATTAGATTGGTCGGGGGTCCACTGTATTTGATTGGCAATTTACTATTATGCTTGTGCCAGCTCTGTTCAACATGTACTGTATTTGATTGGCAATTTACTATTATGCTTGTGCCAGCTCTGTTCAACATGTACTGTATGATATGCTGCAGAATGAGGTGAACGCTATCAAGTGGCAATTTACTGTTATGCTTGTGCCAGCTCTGTTCAACATGTACTGTATGATATGCTGCAGAATGAGGTGAACGCTATCAAGTGGCAATTTACTGTTATGCTTGTGCCAGCTCTGTTCAACATGTACAGTATGATATGCTGCAGAATGAGGTGAACGCTATCAAGTGGCAATTTACTGTTATGCTTGTGCCAGCTCTGTTCAACAAGTACTGTATGATATGCTGCAGAATGAGGTGAACGCTATCAAGTGGCAATTTACTGTTATGCTTGTGCCAGCTCTGTTCAACATGTACTGTATTTGATTGGCAATTTACTATTATGCTTGTGCCAGCTCTGTTCAACATGTACTGTATTTGATTGGCAATTTACTATTATGCTTGTGCCAGCTCTGTTCAACATGTACTGTATTTGATTGGCAATTTACTATTATGCTTGTGCCAGCTCTGTTCAACATGTACTGTATTTGATTGGCAATTTACTATTATGCTTGTGCCAGCTCTGTTCAACATGTACTGTATGATATGCTGCAGAATGAGGTGAACGCTATCAAGTGGGATCCACAAGGGAATCTGCTGGCTTCCTGCTCCGATGACATGACACTCAAGGTGAGTGTCCTTGTTCCTGTAGGTTTGAGGTCAAGTTCAGAACTATGACGCACCCCATTTAAAAATAAAAAAAAGAACAAAGAAGAGAAAAGAAAGTAAATCAGCCCATTTGGAATAAAGAATATACCGTACTTTCCGGGTCATAAGGCGCGACTTTTTTCCTCGAGTTCGACCCCTGCGTCTTGTATAACACGAAGCGCCTAATCCGTGTATGAAATACGAAAAAAATCAAAGAGACCGCTTGAGTACCAGTCAAACAACTTGTGATAATGCATGTTTCAGCTACTAGGTACTGCCCTGCCTTTGATCTAGCCGCACACATAGATTTCCACTCTGTTAAACTCGGTCACTGACCCCGATGCAGGAAGTGTTTCCTCTCTCAGATATGACAGGGGAACCACCTCTCATGGCAAAAACTGGGTCATTGACCCCTGGGAAGAAGGTCGTGTCTTTTAACAAGGCCACCCAGCTATCACAATGCCTTTGATCTGGCCGCACACACAGAGCACACATATTTTCACTCAGTTAAAGTCGGTCACTGACCGGTCACTGACCCCGGTGCAGGAAGTGTTTCCTCTCTCAGATATGACAGGGGAACCACCTCTCATGGCAAAAACTGGGTCATTTTGGTGCGCCCTATCGGCCCCCTGCGTCCAATGGGTGACTGGATTACAATTTTTTTTAAAAGAAGGGGGTGTGTCTTAGATAACAAAGCGCCTTGTCACCCGGAAAGTACGGTACCTGAACTATGACCCACCCCATATAATAATAATAAGAAGAAGAAGAACATTTATATAGCGCTAAATCAAAAACTTTCGTTAAAAAGGCTTGCTCTAAGCGCTTGACATCTAAACTAAAACGTCATTCACACTCTTTACAATGATGTACAAGAACTTCATGTCACACTCTTTCATTCAGTATAGCACCATTCACACAATTATCATATGAAAATATAAAAGAGCAAATAAAATAAAATAGATAATTTAGAAATTAAAAACAAGTCGCGTAAGGCGAAAATACAATATTTAGTCAAGTAGCTGTCGAACTCACAGAATGAAACTGAACGCAATGCCATTTTTCAGCAAGACCGTATACTCGTAGCATCGTCAGTCCACCGCTCATGGCAAAGGCAGTGAAATTGACAAGAAGAGCGGGGTAGTAGTTGCGCTAAGAAGGATAGCACGCTTTTCTGTACCTCTCTTTGTTTTAACTTTCTGAGCGTGGTTTTAATCCAAACATATCATATCTATATGTTTTTGGAATCAGGAACCGACAAGGAATAATATGAAAGTGTTTTTAAATTGATTTGGACAATTTAATTTTGATAATAATTTTTATATATTTAATTTTCAGAGCTTGTTTTTAATCCGAATATAACATATTTATATGTTTTTGGAATCAGCAAATGATGGAGAATAAGATAAACGTACATTTGGATCGTTTTATAAATTTTTATTTTTTTTTACAATTTTCAGATTTTTAATGACCAAAGTCATTAATTAATTTTTAAGCCACCAAGCTGAAATGCAATACCGAAGTCCGGGCTTCGTCGAAGATTACTTGACCAAAATTTCAACCAATTTGGTTGAAAAATGAGGGCGTGACAGTGCCGCCTCAACTTTCACGAAAAGCCGGATATGACGTCATCAAAGACATTTATCAAAAAAATGAAAAAAACGTTCGGGGATTTCATACCCAGGAACTCTCATGTCAAATTTCATAAAGATCGGTCCAGTAGTTTAGTCTGAATCGCTCTACACACACACACACACACACACACACACAGACACACAGACACACGCACATACACCACAACCCTCGTTTCGATTCCCCCTCGATGTTAAAATATTTAGTCAAAACTTGACTAAATATAAAAAGATGGATAAAAAGGAGGTAAAAGGGAATATATAAAGAATATACCAGATGAAAGAAAAGGGTAAAGCAGAAGAAACAGAATATATCAACATGAAGAAGAGTTAACTGCCTTGGCTATGCAAACCCATTCATAAAATGCCACCCTTCTCAAGAAAGACAACTCTGAACATGTGTTTTCTTATTCCTGAGCACATTTCTTGATTCACTTTTAACACAGGTATATTATCTACAAGTTGATATCCCCCTTCATTGGCTCTGTCGAGGCCCGTTTATATAATAAACCGGCCACCAGTATGTGAAAATAATGTGGGTGTGTTGTTTCAGATATGGAGTATGAGTAAAAACTCGTGTGTTCACGACCTGCAAGCCCACAACAAGGAAATCTACACCATCAAGTGGAGTCCCACGGGGCCCGGTACCAACAACCCCAACGCTCCGCTCATACTCGCCAGGTAGGCTGCTCTGCTCCTTGGCTAGCTGTGCTACTCGAATGACGTTGTCAGACACAATCAAGCAATGCCCAGTTTACACTATGGGATTTGGGGACACTTCTGTAGCGTTTAGCGTTGTAAATTCAGGAATGGTTTTCTACTGCAATGCCTCTAATTTTGGAGAACCTGCTCTTGTGAGTATAACAAGTCATTTGAGATACCTTTGAAATTACGGAGTGAACTGTACAGATGCCTTTCATTTACATGGGTTTTAGAAGGAAAACATCGGCGCAAACATTTTGGTGCATTTATTTTTTAAGGAAGGGAGTCAACTCTGTCGATATTATGCATAAGTTTTCTCTCCGATGGAAGTCATTTTCCTTGATCAAATGACCAAAATAATTATTTATGCTGAAGTTTGGAGCTCAATCCGTCAATTAATTTCACCATAACTATTCTTTGGTTTGATTAAAGGGACTTGTAACAAAAATATATCAATAATGCCTCTGGATTGTGCGCTCTGAATTTACTACGCTAAAGATCAACATTACCCAGTTCTGCCCTATCCTTGTGCTATGATGTAATCTTTGTGGTTATCATGTGATAACACATGTGGTAAATGCGACGATGAAATTGCAGGATCCGGGAAACAGAGGGGCTGCCAGAGCCATTCTTGAGATGAATAATATTTTAACACTATGTATATATAATAAATAGGTCCCTACATTTTCTGCTCAGCGTTATTACATGTACCTCCTTTTTCCCTTTTTCAGAATCCCTTTTCTGATTTGTATTTTTTGCTTTCAGTGCGTCGTTTGACTCAACAGTGCGACTGTGGGAGGTTGAGCGGGGGACGTGCCTGCACACACTGACCAAGCACCACGAGCCCGTCTACAGTGTGGCCTTCAGTCCTGACGGAAAATACCTGGCCAGCGGCTCCTTTGATAAATGTGTTCACATCTGGAATGTTCAGGTGAGAATTTAAAAAAAAGTTTTTTGTACTATTCACCCTTTCAAACTCTTGAGTGGAATACAGACCTGGGAACCCATACCATTTCGCTGTATTTTGTACGCTTGATTGTCTCAAATTCGATCAGTACAGACAGAGGAATAAGAATACAACGATAAAAATTCCTAAACTACTTTCCTTCACAAGCGTATCCCGAAGCCGATCCAGTATTTTGACACACCTGTTTTGCACCTCTCGTGGCATGTCACGTGACGCGTAGTCTCGATAAACCCAGTATTGTGATTAACATGTTGCTAGCGCCATTTTTAATCTCGTAAGAAGCGACGAAATGAGAGCAGGTCACCAGGACAAAGCAAAAGTCGCCGCTATTTACAGTTTTTCGTCATGCCGAAACAAAAAAAGAAATCAAAACTGTTTAAGTGAAAAAATAAATACAGAAAAACTGAACCTGTCTGCACTATATTAGCATATAACTACGGATTTTGTCTCTTAAATCTATGTTTGTGGATGTTTAAGTAATCAGCATCATTTATTTTGATGATGTACTGGTTGTGTTTCAGTCTGGGTCACTGGTGCACAGCTACAAGGGAACAGGGGGGATCTTTGAGGTCTGCTGGAACCACCGGGGGGACAAAGTTGGTGCCAGCGCGTCGGACGGTTCAGTAAGTTCTGTTTCTCTTACTTTCTGCCTGCTTTCCTGTACTCTCTCTGTCTTTTTACATTAGGTCAAGTTTTGACTAAATGTTTTAACATAGAGGGGGAATCGAGACGAGGGTCGTGGTGTATGTGTGTGTGAGTGTGTGTGTCTGTCTGTCTGTGCGTGTGTGTGTGTGTAGAGCGATTCAGACCAAACTACTGGACCGATCTTTATGAAATTTTATATGAGAGTTCCTGGGAATTATATCCCCGGACATTTTTTTCTCTTTTTCGATAAATACCTTTGATGACGTCATATCCGGCTTTTTGTAAAAGTTGAGGCGGCACTGTCACACCCTCATTTTTCGATCAAATTGATTGAAATTTTGGCCAAGAAATCTTCGACGAAGGCCGGACTTCGGTATTGCATTTCAGCTTGGTGGCTTAAAAATTAATTAATGACTTTGGTCATTAAAAATCTGAAAATTGTAAAAAAAATATTTTTTTTATAAAACGATCCAAATTTACGTTCATCTTCTTCTTCATCATTTTCTGATTCCAAAAACATATAAATATGTTATATTTGGATTAAAAACAAGCTCTGAACATTAAAAATATAAAAATTATGATCAAAATCAAATTTTCGAAATCAATTTAAAAACAGTCATCTTATTCCTTGTCGGTTCCTGATTCCAAAAACATATAGATATGTTTGGATTAAAAACACGCTCAGAAAGTTAAAACGAAGAGAGGTACAGAAAAGCGTGCTATCCTTCTCAGCGCAACTACTACCCCGCTCTTCTTGTCAATTTCACTGCCTTTGCTACGAGCGGTGGACTTACGATGCTACGAGTATACGGTCTTGCTGAAAAATTGCATTGCGTTCAGTTTCATTCTGTGAGTTCGACAGCTTGACTAAATGTTGTATTTTCGCCTTACGCGACTTGTTTTTTTTTCTCTCTCTGTCCCTTCCCTCTCCCGTTTTCCCAATTCCTTTTCTCCTTTTGCCTGATGCTGATACAATCATATAGCAGCAGTCAGACTCGTCAGAGCAAGTGCCCTTATGATACCACAAGCTTAAGAAAGGCGGTACCTGTGTGCGTGTGTGTCAGTGTTACCTTATGTGAGTGTTAATGTGTGTGTGTGTGTGGCTGTGTATGTCACTATGTGTGTGCGTGTGTGGATGTGTCTGTGTTTATGCACCTCTGTGTATTGATATATTTACAATGACAGTGGCTGTGTTGTGTTTGCAGGTGTTTGTGTTAGATCTGAGGAAGTAGAGCGGGGAAGAGATGAAGTGTGACTGAATCATGGACAACGATGCGTCGCCTATGCCTTACTTCAGGTACAACGGCTGCTGATCTTCTTAAGCCAGCTCAACCCCCATTCTCCGCCAGCCAACAAGTTTGAGCTTGAAAGCACAAGAAGTGTGACCTTGACAGAGAGCAAGATTATTTTTATGAGCAGGACTTTCAGAGGTTTGGGCTAGGACTTTGGAAAGTTCATGGTTTTATGAGTGATCTAGATAACTTGGGTTGACCTTGACATTTTTAAAAGGTTTTGCTCAAACTCTGATTGTGACACAGCAGTTGAACGGGACGGGAGATGTGGGCAGTGAAACAGTGGTAGGGCGGTTAAGATTGAGTGTGAGGTGCACTGTGGGCTCGTGCAGCTCTGTTCTGGTGTGGCTGGGGCAGTACATAGCTTTTGTGGGTCTGGCCTTTTTAGTTCTGTGCTTTAAGTGACACAAGGCTGTTCGGAAAGTACAAAGTCTATTAACTATCCAAACATCATGACACATTGATGGCTTCAACTTCAAGCATTTGCGAGTGGTAGAAGCTTCGTGAAATTTTTTCGTTATAGCATTAAAAACAAAAGATTGAATGCAGAGATAATAGTTCTAGGGTGTTTACAGTTTGGTTCTAGTTTTCTAAAGGCTTAGCGCACGTGCAAGTTATTGTCATTACCTTGGCTTCTTTTTTTTGTCTCTTCACATCAAGAAGAGATTTTGTTTAGATTTATGATGTTGGCATGTAGAGGGACTTTACTATGTAGTGAAACAGCAGACAATGTTTTTTTGCCTAGCCCTAGCTGGCAAAGTTATTGTATTACAATGCTTTGATTGTTGGTCAGTTGCACTATTTTTTTTCAATTTTTTTTTCTTTTCTGTTAGGTTGAATTAATCAAGATCAGCATTTTGATTTATCTATTGTAGGCAGGAGGTATGATTCCTGCTTGGCTCAAAAGTGCACAGAGCTTTGATAGGTATGGACATACACCATCAAGAATAGAAAACTTTCAGAAAAAAGAATTCTTAATTTTTATATTATTTTTATTTTCTAAAAGACAGACTTTCTTGATGAATGTCTGAACAGGTTTTGACATAGCCGGGTTTGAGTCTACGACAGATGAAGACGCTAACCTTTTTGTGGAGAACCTTTGACTTGGTCATCAATTTAAGTGGAGGCAAGAAAGCAGACATATTTACCTAGAGAGGACCGTCAATACATATTTCATCAGAAGCTGAAGATATCCCTGAAGAAAGAACTGTATCAGTTCGTTTCATTTCCACCAAGACGTGATTGTCTTGAACCCTGGACAAAAAACTTTTCCACTCCAGTGCTGAAACAAACAGTTTCTTTGCCAAAACAACCACCATGAGCTGGTCAAGATTTGGACAAAATGAGCTGAGAAATTGCAATGCAGTAGTGTTTGGAGAAACAGACAGACATTATAACACATGTGCTAAAACGTAACAAATTCAGTTCTTTCCAGAATTGTGTGTGTGATGTTCAAAGGAAGGACCGCACACCCAGAGACTGACAGTGACACTGACAGCATCAGTGGTGAACATTTGTGTGGAGTTTCTTCAGTAGCTGAGATGGACAGAAAGCTGTGCACAAATTGGATACCACCAACCAAAGACTTGGACACTGTTATGGTTGTGAGTCACGTTGGAAACGTCACTTCAGATTTTGTTCCGGCATACTCCCGAATTAGCTCCGTGGAAGCGACGTCCCATAATGAAAGAAGAGCGAACATTTGAGATTCAGTCAGTGTGACGGTGAACCTCACCCGGGGCTAATTCTGGATAGTGTCTTTGTTCCCCAGCAGAGAAAACTTTTGGTGTTTTTATTTTTGCTCTGTTGTCTTTGTGTCCTTTTGTGTGTCCGCTTTGTGTGTGACTGTGCGAACTGCGATGTGGTGTCATATGATTTGGCTTAAAACTCTACTCTGGCAGCTACTGTGGGTGGGTGTGGACAGGACGTTTGGTGGTACATTTCATTATGATCTCTGCTATTTTTAACTTGGGTAGTCATTGCTTTGAATCATTTGAGCGATAGAATTATAAATACGGTACTTAGAGATGAGAAAGCTTTATGAGCGCACTGCTCGTTATTTGGCCCCTAGTTCCCACTGTGACACCCACAGTGAAGACCTTTGCACAATGTTGCTTTCTGTGTGGGATATGTGTGAATCATGACTAGACAAGGCGTCGGTGTAACTAAAGAGAATTTGTACATTGGCGCGACACAGAAAGAAGAGAGAAGATGTGTGCAAGTCAGAGAGAGAGAGAGAAGGCGTTTGTGTGTGTGTGTGTGTGTGTGTGTGTGTGTGTGTGTGTGTGTGTGTGTGTGTGTGTGTGTGTGTGTGTGTGTGTGCATGCATGGGTGTGTCACTATGGGTGAGTGTGTGTGTGTGTGTGTCACTGTGTGCGTGAGTATGTGTGCGTGCGTGTGTACTGAGTGTCACTGTGCGTGCATGTGTGTGTTTTTTCTGCTTATTGCTATCCTTTAAAGCTTCTTTAATCTTTAGACAGCTATCACGTCACATTATATTTGTTTCTATCTGTGAGAAAGTGTTTAAATTATAAGTAGAAGACAACATTGATTGAGAACGAAAGCTGAACTACAGGAATGAACGTATTGAACTGGAAAGAAGAAAAACATTTCGGTCTGTGAGAGCCTGATAAGAATATGATACAGCGGCAGAGTACAAAGATGCGTCCGCTGTATAGAGGTGTACCTGTGTGAGTTTGGAGCTGGCTTGAAGAGGCCGTACCCCGTTCTTCCAGCGTTAAACATCTTGCTACAATACTTCCGTCCAGGCTTCTACGTGATTATGAAGAGCATCCTTCCACTTGGACGCATAGCAAAACTCTACATCCTGTCTAGTCTGCTCTCAAGGGGCATTTGTGTGTGTGCACAATTGATGTCATAACTGGCACTGTCAGTGACACCTGTTTCAATCTGCCAAATGAAGTCAGCGCACACACAAAAACAAAATCCCAATCTGCTCAGAAAGAAGCCAGGCCATTGGGGTTTTGTATTAGTTCAGGGCGGGGATGTAGCTCAGTCGGTAGCGCGCTGGATTTGTATCCAGTTGGCCGCTGTCAGCATGAGTTCATCCCCACGTTCGGCGAGAGATTTATTTCTCAGAGTCAACTTTGTGCAGACTCTCCTCGGTGTCCGAACACCCCCCGTGTGTACACGCAAGCACAAGACCAAGTGCGCACGAAAAAGATCCTGTAATCCATATCAGAGTTCAGTGGGTTATAGAAACACAAAAATGCCCAGCATGCTTCCCCCGAAAGCGGCGTATGGCTGCCTAAATGGCGAGGTAAAAACGGTCATACACGTAAAATTCCACTCTTGCAAAAAAACCGTAGTGTACGTGGGAGTTTCAGCCCACGAACGCAGAAGAAGAAGAAGTATTAGTTCAAGGGGAAGGATGCTTTCAATGACTTCAAGTCTTATTTTAATTCTATGTAAAAGCCTGGACAAATACGTGGTTGTGAGCGCCGATTGTTCATGGGTTATTCTCCAGAGCTGTGCACTAGTGGAAACCATGGTACGAAAGTGATATTTCTTTATTTGACGGAGACATTTTAACCATAAAAATTGATTTCATGAATAAATACTTGGTCCATATAATATTATTATTATTATTATGGGGAGCTTATATAGCGCGAACCACAACCGTGCTCTCCGCGCTTTACATATTAATTTCTGCTGTTTGAAATGGAATTTTTTACAGACAGACAGACAAACAGACATTTTTTACACACAATATATAACGCATTCACATCGACCAGCAAACTTCAAGCCTATTAGGCGAACATTCACCTTTCACGGCCTATTATTCCAAGTCAAACGGGTATTTGGTGGACATTTTTATCTATGCCTATACAATTTTGCCAGGAAAGACCCTTTTGTCAATTGTGGGATCTTTAACGTGCACATCCCAATGTAGTGTACACGAAGGGACCTCGGTTTTTCGTCTCATCCGAAAGACTAGCACTAGGTTAGGAAAGGGGGGAGAAAATTGCGGCCTGACCCAGGGTCGAACACGCAACCTCTCGCTTCCGAGCGCAAGTGCGTTACCACTCGGCCACTCCTTGGCCTGCAGAAGAAGAATTAGAAATACCTGCACATTTTCTTTGTTTACATTCAGTAAATTGCAAGCAAAACAAAGTACATCACTCGTGTAACATGGAAACCAGAGGATTAGACATGGATTTAAGAACTAACAATTGAAAAAAAAAAGACCAAAATGTATACAAGCACATGTTTTTTGTTGAATATATATATATATATGTATCATCTAACTGGAGTATTAATGAAAAAAAATATAGAGAGTACATTCTAGTTACCATTTAATATACGTTATAATCATTTAAAGGAACCGGCACGGTGGTAAGGCGTCCGCCCCGTGATCGGGAGGTCGTGGGTTCGAACCCCGGCCGGGTCATACCTAAGACTTTAAAATTGGCAATCTAGTGGCTGCTCCGCCTGGTGTCTGGCATTATGGGGTTAGTGCTAGGTCTGGTTGGTCCGGTGTCAGAATAATGTGACTGGGTGAGACATGAAGCCTGTGCTGCGACTTCTGTCTTGTGTGTGGCGCACGTTAAATGTCAAAGCAGCACCGCCCTGATATGGCCCTTTGTGGTCGGCTGGGCGTTAAGCAAGCAAACAAACAAATCATTTAAAGGACAGAATGCATGTCACAAAATGGTGCACAGCTCTGGAGAATAACCCCTATTCGAGAAGGAAGGTATCTTTTTAATGACATGATTGTTTGTGGACTGAGATGTAAGCGCGCTTAACCGAGTATGTCATGAATGCAAAACTTACGTCTTTACAAGCTGTTTTGTAGCTTGGGTACTTGCTTAGAAGTGTGTAAACGTGTGTATTTTTGGCGTCACAAAGAATTGTGGCATGGGTATGTTTTGGGTAAATTCTGTAAAAATTGAATGGGTTGAGAGGCAAGTATGCATGTATGCCTTTTGTTGTTGGCTAATGTGCAAGATGACAAAAAGTTGTGTGAAAATGATGCTTTTATTATATAGAACGTGAGAATGTGTATAAAAGTACCACATTTGGTGAAGCAATGTGCTTGCAAGACGCACAAGAGAGATGCTTGTGCACTTTTGAAGAGAATTGAGACTTTCAGTCTTTATATGTGGAAACACATTGTTGTCACGTGAGTTGCTGATCATTTTTATTTAGGTTTGTCACCCATAGTGAGTATTGTTTTTATGGACAAGTGAATTATGAATATGCGATGAGACTTCTCTGTTCAAATGGCAGTGGCGTAAACAAAAAAATACAAACTTGATTTTAAGTTGAGCTTTGCTTTTGTTTTGTATGAGTGTGTGCGTGTATTTGCCGAGGCTTGATTTTGGTCAATGTAACCTTGCAAGACTTGCCACAGCAAAGCGTAGATGTTTAATTCATTGCATACATATACTGATTGAGGACCGTATTATTTACTGAAGATTGGCATTAAATTTATGCATGCAAGCCGGAGATAAGGATATCAGTGGAAGGGAGAGAACTCAACTGTTTATGTATTAACACCTTTGACTACGGTACACATTTTTCAGTGACAAGCCAGGTATTTAAAAAAATACAAGCTCCTGTGGTTCTGAGCATAGTGTTGTTTGACAGACAGATAGATGTTATCTTCCCATGTTTGGTTGCAATGTAAGTTTTGGAAGAAGGTGAACATGATACCTGTTTGGCGTTATATCTAATGACGATGCCGAAAGAGTCTCCTTTACAATTTTTTACAGATCTGTCCGTGACACACACAAGCTACACTAACACACACACAAGCATCCATGCACACACAACCTCTGAACAGCAATACTGGGAATTTGATGTACACACTGCATCATTTATTACAACACACAATCATTGTACACCATAATGATGCTCCCATCACAATGAATCTGTACTGAATCGGTGACATAAGCCACAAATCTATATGACAAATTGCAGCTATGCATGTGTTTTGCTAAAATTGTACAAGAACTTTACAAATTCAGGTGAGTAATATACCTACCTACAAGAATGGATGTGGACAATGTCTCATTTTTGTTGTGTCTCTTAATATATTATACATGTTACGGTGTAAAACAAAAAGAATCAAATTATTCAGTAATAGAAATGATAAATAAAACCGAGAAGTTGTACACATAGGTGTTAAGTTATGCTGTCAAGAAAGAGAAACAGAATAAGAAAAAAGTTTTGGTTTGTTACTGAAACAAGCTTTCTTTCTTTCTGAAATGTAATAAATGTATACAGCTTGTGTTTTTATGAATATCTTTTCATTAAACATAAAATGTATTCAAGTCCATTCTGACATAGTGTAAGTTGCATACGTATTGTATCACTTGTCAGCTTAAGAAAATGGAGAAAAAAGTACTACAGTAATATGAAGAAAGATATTTTATAGCATAATCACTTTTCATATATATAACATTTACACAAAATCATAGACAGCAGCAACTTTGCACAAATTCACCAGCAAAAGAAGCTTTTTTCCATTTGAGACAACAACAGAACAACACACAAACTGTTGAAATACATTTCGCAGACTCAACCAAAGAACAACTGAAAAACAAATCGGGGGAACAAAATATTAATTACTTTTTAACTGTCAGACATAACACATTCAGTGTACTAGTTATGTATAAATTATCAATTTTAGTCACTCAATCACAACCATTAACCACCACCTGAAAGTTATTTTTTCTTCCATTTGTTACATCACGCTCTTGCACACATAAAACTTGCACACACCATGTGGGGACAAAAATATTAATAAAACAGTATGAAGCTTCTGTGTTGCTAGTTTGCAATGGAAACCCACACAAAACTTTTCAGAATAAACACAGCATGATACTACCACTGGCTTTTCTTGCAGTGTCATACCTGCAGCTACCGGGGGAGGGCAAACGGAAGTGGTGGGGGGTAGCGATAGGGTTTATAACCACCGTCTGAATAATCGCACAATAAAAAGCAAAACCGTATGAACAAGTGTACGCTTAACCACTCTCTCTATACAAACATAAACAAACAAAAGCACAACAAAACAGACAGATGTTCCCCTGATTTTACTTTGAACTAATGCCATGTGTTCCACAAGCTGAACTTTCAAACAATCACAAGTTTTACAGATGATTCAAGTGGTAAGTCGAAGTGTAATACAAATTTTACAGCATCATAATGCATTAAATCCAATCTTACCATGCCTGCATATTAATTTAGATTTACCAAGCACAATGTTATTTTGCATATAACCCCTTAACTACCGAAAGTGAAACTAGAGTTATACCCCAACACTGATACAAGAATGTATTCATACACACGTGTAGACGTTATACACGTACCCCAACGCAAATAGTAACACACACACACACACATAAAATTCAGATCTGTGAAGAAAGATGTATGTTATAATCATATTGATTATTCTGGAGCCAAAGGGGGAGCAATACAAATCCTGAATGCACAAACTAAGAGAAAAAAAATCAAAGTAAGAATATTTGCAACTCACAAGAATGCGGTAAGAAATATACAAATACACATTCACTGTAAAATGGGAGAGCCACAAACCAGATGAAACCAAATGTAATTTACGCAATAGACAGGCAAGCAAAAATCAAGAAAATAAACAAGTCAGCGCACATGGGTCTCAGGCCTTAACAGATATAGGCAAATACAATGCAAAGACTTCAAGGGCTTCGAAAGGACAGAGAGCGAAACAGAGAAAGACAGATTTTCACAAACCCATGGAGGTTACACAAACCCATGGAGGTTACACGAAAAGAAGACAGAATATTTGCACAATCATCAATATTTACCCTATCAGGCCTCCCTTCTTCTTCTTTACAAACATAAACAGGAAAAAGCTAGTAAGAGTTAATCTGAATTTATACAAACAGTGAACACTTGCAAAACGTCGTAGAAATAAAAGGTGTGATGCTTTCATACAGCAGATTAAAAAAATGAGATGGTGATGAATTTTTATCATTCTTTACTGTTCAAAATTTACAGACAGCAAAAGTTCTTGTAAATTTGTGACAGGCTCAAAGACGATTTTGTTCAGGATAATCAATCACAAATACACATATGAACTCCAGCTGAAACACACAAAAAGGAGGAGGAAAAACAAATACATAAACTATATGCACAGTTGCTTCTCAGTGTAAACATATCACTTATCAGACACAGAGAGATAGACAGAAAAAGAAAGAGAATGCTTTTTTCCCAATGTACAAAAATACAACAGAACAGGTTTATACAGTCACATTTATGCACCCATCAAATCATACACACCTCCTGTGATAAAATATTACTGTAAATAGCCTATAGCTACACCATTTACCGTCTTAGGAGTCAATGCCTCTTTCCTTAGTTTACAACTCTGAACAAAAGTCATTTGTCAAAAAGTGTGCGAGATAAGAAACATTAACAGCGTACACATTTCTTGACACTAATTAATTTGCATCGCTAGGCTTTAAATAGCGTGTTCATGTGAAGCGTACTTTTGTCATTTAAGCAGCAATCATAAAAAAAGGATTAAAAGTTATTCTAAAGAAAGTTTTGCAATGTTTATTGGAGGTTTTCACCTGATTGACAAGCACACATAGAAATGACTTTTGAAAGAAAGTACAAACATTGCAGTTTATCACATTTCTCCTGCTCATCTAAAGACCGAGCCAGGGTTAATAATGCGCCTGTGCTTGTGCCGCATCACATTATTAAACTTCCTCAAACACATTTAGACAGAAGGTCTTATCCTGTAAGTTGTCCGACAGTCAGGTGTGTCTCACTGTTTTCTACCATAGTTATCACCGAACCTTTCCTTAGCATCTGAGTAAAGAACTTATGGCCCAACAAGTTTTAAATAGAGAAAAAGCCTGACTGCTAATGTAACCTAACAGTTTACCTTTGGTTTCTGTCACTGTAAGTTCTGTCTCAGGTATATGCACAGACAAAACTTTATCAGCCATCTTTTAAGTGTGTACAACAATTATCTGAGGAGATGATTATTTAAAACAGATTGCAGCTGACTAACTACTTTAACTCTATAAACAAGAAAACACAATCTTAGAGAATAATAAAATCACTCAGACACAATTTCTGAACTACAAATATTCTATAATAGGCAGCAAACAACTTGACCATGTAATCACCAGACCTGCTTCAAAATCCAGTCGGACTAGCCTTTAGCATATTTTGTATTTGATAGGATACTCATGAATACATCTGTATATCTTCTATTCAACTTTTAAGATGAATCAAATCAACCAATTTTTAGTTCACTTGGAAATAATTTCCGTGACTAGTAAAAACTGCACAAAGAACAAGGGAGGAACACTTCTGACACGTTCTCCTGGAACATTGATCTCTTGGGACTTGCCTAACTCATAACTAAGCTAAGTACACCTAACTCATCATTCAGCCAAGTCCTCATTTTCTATTAGTTTTCTCTTAATTATTTGTCTGTCTCTCCACTTCAAAAACTACAACGTCTAAGCTCTAGTGAATGCTTCACTTGTCGATGATTAAACATTTGAATTGTTCATTCTTTTATTTTTGATTCACAATTTGTTAGGTTTCTTTTTCTCTCTTACTATAACAAAAATCAAACAGCTATCTTTTCCACTTACCTTTTATGGAAATCATGAATGTGAATGTTTTTGTTCCTCGATTAACTGTTTATTCTAAAGCACACTGCAAAACGCCGATTGCTGGGACAAGATTAACAATAACAAGATAACCATTTTCTCTCTCTCTCTGTACAACGACCCATATTAACATGTGAAAAGGTGTAAACATGTCACCACACCTTATAACCTACACATCCTTTGGAAGTCCATTTTCCCATACCCACAAAATTAACTAACAAATCAAATTGCAACCGTTCAGCGTCAATAACACAATCAGCACCGTTTTTCCAATTACATGCAAGTGAAATAAAACATAATCTTTCACAAAATGGCTGATCATCTCTTTCCTAAGGGAAATTATCATCATTCAGCTAAAAGGAATAAGGTAATATTCAAGTTGCTTCAGAATATCTTTCACACAGACTCGGTGAATGAATGCTCATTCTCGAAGAAAATTGCCTTTACAAAACCTCAACTCCTATCTGTGAAATAAATAGATAACTTAAATTCAACTTTTTTTTCTCGTTCAGACAATGACAACTTAAAGACTTCAGATAATTCTTCGAAGAATCATTTTGCAGACCAAGGTCATTGAAGGACATGAGGCAAAAAAACAACTTTATTTGTTCCTAAACCCAGAACCAATCCTAAAAGTAAACAAGTCTCGTCCACGTCTCAAACCCCACCCCCGTACCCGTCTCGCTCCACAACAGCTCCTCCCATTTCTGTCACCTCCCCATATCCCCAAATCCAACGCTCTTCCTCTTCGTCAAAAACAAACAGTACTTCAACACACAATGAAAAAAACACCAACAAAACAAATCATCCCCACGCCCTAACAAAACCTCTCCATTTCCCCCACAAAACAACCCCATTGTCCCAACCCCTCCCCTCACACACACTCCATAGTACCTCACAGACCCCCCCCCCCCCCCCCCCCCCACCCCACCAACACACAGCAAGCACGAAAACAGCACAAGAGCCCCACACGGACAGCGCCCCCTTGTGACCCGGCGCCCAGCGTTATGAGGTGCCCCCCTCCGCCTTGAGGTCAGCAGCGTCCTGGGCAGCGGGCCGCAGCTCCTTGATCTGCTTGATGAGGTAGGCCTTCTCGTCGTTGAACTGCTCGTCCTCGCTGCGGTCCGTGTGGAACTTGGTCAGGAACTCCACCAGCTTCTCCTTGTTGCGCAGCAGGATGTCCAGGATGGCTTTCGGCTTGTTGGGGTTGGCCACAAACACCTGCGTTGTGGGAGATGGGTATTATCACATTGTAAAATTGTAGACATGTCTGAAAGTAAGCCCAATTAGCCAGCCCAGCCCCCGTGGACAAAATGTCTGAAAGCAAGCCCAATCAGCCCCCTCCATTGTAGACTGAAAATAAGCCCAATCTCGAGTTTGCTGTACGAAATAGCAAGTTCAGCCCTGAAATCAGGCTTCCAAAAACGGAAAACTGCATGGGGACCCGTTTAACCAACATGCTGCTCTACATGCAGTGAAGAAAACTGAATTCAAACAGTGAAATATCACGGACAAATCAGTCCCTTACAAAATGTGACAAGCACGGACACTTAAATAATTAACCTGTGGCCAAAATAGTGTAGAACAAGAGGCGAAGCCATCAAGGCTCACGTAAGAAATCGACAAACAGTAACACAAACTCAATCACTCCGTCACACATACACTCACACACACAGAAAGAGCATAGGTGAAACTGTGCAAGAAAGCGAGACACTAGATCTAGATCTGTCTGTCTGCTACTTACAAGGACACGACTGCCAACTAGTCTCGGCGCGCTCAAAATAATAATGACCGAGACTGTCAGTACTTCCTTCGCGTGACGTCTAACCCTCTTACGTCAATGTAATGTGACGTCTTCAAATGTTAGAGTTTCTACCACAGACATACACACGCACAGACGCACGCACGCACGCACGCACAGACAGACAAAGTTACGATCGCATAGGCTACACTTACGTGAGCCAAAAATGTGTGATGACAGACGTCATTGTTGTCATGATACTTCTTTTGAAACTTTCCCAGTTCAATGCGTCGTCTGCTACACTTGGAAAATCCGGATGTCGATGTCATTAGCTTAACAAGAAGGGCAAAGCCCATACGACTCACATGCTTGACCTAAACCTAGCAATGACATCATACACTAAGAACTGCTTTACACATTTTTCCTACCAAAATACATGTGACATTGACCCAAGGTCAAGGTCATCCAAGGTCATGCAACACAAAGCTGTTAATTCAAGACATAGGAAGTACAATGGTGCTTATTGGCTCTTTCTACCATGAGATATGGTCACTTTTAGTGGTTCACTACCTTATTTTGGTCACATTTCATAAGGGTCAAAGTGACCTTGACCTTGATCATATGTGACCAAATGTGTCTCATGATGAAAGCATAACATGTGCCCCACATAATTTTTAAGTTTGAAACAGTTATCTTCCATAGTTCAGGGTCAAGGTCACTTCAAAATATGTATACAATCCAACTTTGAAGAGCTCCTGTGACCTTGACCTTGAAGCAAGGTAAACCAAACTGGTATCAAAAGATGGGGCTTACTTTGCCCTATATATCATATATAGGTGAGGTATTCAATCTCAAAAACTTCAGAGAAAATGTGAAAAATGTGAAAAATAGCTGTTTTTTAGGCAACATTTATGGCCCCTGCGACCTTGACCTTGAAGCAAGGTCAAGATGCTATGTATGTTTTTTGGGGCCTTGTCATCATACACCATCTTGCCAAATTTGGTACTGATAGACTGAATAGTGTCCAAGAAATATCCAACGTTAAAGTTTTCCGGACGGACGGACGGACGGACGTCCGGACGGACGACTCGGGTGAGTACATAGACTCACTTTTGCTTCGCATGTGAGTCAAAAAAATGTTGCACTCTTTGTACAGTTGCAATTTTTAGTATCTTGCATGTATTCGGTTTTATAACGACGGTTTTGTGTTGGGTGCCATTTTTGTTTTCAGATAAAATTTACAATACTTGGAACTATTTGTCTTGCAATTTCACACACTGATAGTCAATCATGTGTGCTTCTCTGTTCAGATTTTATTTACTTTTTTTCACCACCCATTGTCCATTTTCCATGCACACCTTTTGGCACCGACTCATATACATATTCTTGGATTCAGGAATTCATGAGGAATGTAATGTACATTTTTGAATCTGTAGGTGAAAATAATTTGAATGAAAACCTTAATGAACAAACTTTCCAGTTCCCAGCAAGACAATGTTCAACCATGAACTAACCACACAGACCTCTTCTATGCACAAACACACTGACCTTAAAAACATGGAAGGCTTCGAACTGAATGTTGCGTGACTTCTCTCGCAGCATGATCATCATCAGCTTGAGGTTGTCGGGGCTGCTGATGTAGCGCGTCATGGTCTGGAAGTTGTGGCGGTCTAGCAGCAGCTCTCCTAGCAACTGAAACACACACCGGTTTCCTCACCTTCACACATTCTCAGCTGATGGACAGAAAAACTCTTCACTGCACCTTAGAAAACCATTCCTCCCCTTTACTCTGTGTAATATTTGTAAATATGCTGGCATATTTTAAGAAGTGGCATACTTGTAAACCCTTATTATTATCATCATTATTTACAGATTTGATGGGACCGCTAAAATGACAGCACAACTTTATGAAAACTGAGGAGTCATTTTGCTCAAATCCCTGTGAGACCTTTCAATTTGCTGAAAAGTCAACCAGACTTTCGTCCTCAAATCCTAGAAGTGTGCAAATGTTCAAAGCTCTACCTTTAATATAATGTGAGAAAACCTCAACGAAAATGTTTGTGTCTATGGCCAGCTGGCCAAACACTGCTCATTACAAAGACTCTTCTGACGGAGTCAAAAATTGAGTCGTCAAAGCTGTCTACCTTGAGAGCCTGTCTGCGTGTGACGTAGTTCTCCGAGTAGAGCAGCTGTTGGTAGTGAGTGAAAAACTTGTCGTAATTCTGCTCCAAGAATTCTGCTGAAAGCGCTCGGTGTTTGGTAATCAACTCCTGAAAAACACATGGAACAGACGTCATTATTGAACTGAACACAAGTGAACACACGGAACTCTCAAACAACCATTATATTGGTTCTCCTTCAGCTTCTGAAAGTAAGTACATTTTTGCTCTTTTGAACAAGTATTAGCTTTTTTGTATAAATGATAAACATTAGATTGAGTTTGGGGATACACATCCATGCCCAAACGCAGGCAGTGATTCTGACACACACACTTTATTTTTATCTTATGTTACGGGTACACACACCTCTATTTGTAAGTCCCAAGCTGGATGGAGACATACAGTCGAACTCGCTTAAGACGAATCACTGGGGATCGGAAAAAAAGTTCGTCTTAACCAAAATTCGTATTAAGAAAATTGATTGATTTTTTATTTATTTATTTATTTATTTTTTTTTTTAAGTCTTGTACATTTTATGGTGTTTCAATTTGTTTCTTTCGCAACTTTCATGCTGCTTCACGTTTAGACAATAAAGTGACATATTCAGTTACATGTTCATGTGTGTCTCATGTTGAGTGATGATTGTTGAGTTTGAGTGAGAGTGAGCACACAGATGTTTCATCCAGTTGTTACGTTTTTGGTCACACACACGCACACACTGACACTGTCCACATTCGCGGTGTTCCTATCATTTGTCCGGAATCACTTACCTTGGCGACGGGTAGCAAACCTTGGCCAATTTAGTTTTTTTTGTTTTGTTGCAACATGATGTTCAAATCCAAATCGATAGTACTGACTGACTGATAAACTATCGCGTACCGGCGAACGCAAACGTTGTCCAAGGGAAACCACTCTGGCATCTATATTTTTTGACAATGGCGTCCGTTCAAAAAAGAGAGATCGCTCGTTTCTTATCTGCCATCGTTGTAGGCGATCTGTCTGACTGCAGTCGCGATCAAAGCTGATCCTTATATCAGTCATTCATGTTCAGTGTCTGAGCTATCAATCACTTTGATTCTAAATTTAAATTTGTTTTGTGAGTACAGTACAATCAGTTTAACTTTATTCAGTGATCGGTAGAGCGATGGTTCAAGCAGTCGACGCAAGGGAAGATACTCTTTGCAATATGATTACATCCGGTCCATGTGCGTTGATAAACATGGCGGAACACTTGCATTCCGGCGCGTTTGACACATTCAAACTTCTTAAATTCCCATGATATGTCGATCTCGGGACGAGTTTAAAGATTTCGTCATAAGCGTGAGTAAATTACAGACATTATGCATGCTTGGGAATCCAAAAAGTGCTCGTTATAAGCATAAATTCGTCTTAAAGAATTCGTTTTAAGCATTTTTTTTAAGCATGAAGAAAGAGGCATTCAGTTGGGAACTTAAAACTAATACGTCATAAGTCAAAATTCGTAACAAGCGTGTTCGTTTTAAGTGGGTTCGACTGTATATGATAAAACCAACTTTCTAACTAATCCCAAAACAAGGAAAGCAGAGACAAAACAAAGCATTCACTAGAACCTTGATCTCTCTATCTGCAGGATTGTTCCCATGCCTCGGTCTTTGGTCATTGACACATACACATACTTTTCACATCTGCTGCAATGGTATGACCTTTGGCCGGTCAACCATTCAAAAGTTTTGACATGTAGAAGGTCTTCTGACCACCGAGCAGACACAGTCAGGACATTTGGACCTACATACATATTTTTAATCCATGTACAACTGCGGGAGATAGCTCAGTCAGCAGCGGCGCTGGCTCACAACCAGTTAGTTGCTATCAGCATGCGTTCTGCAAGGGATTTATTTCAAAGAGTCAACTTTGTGCCGACTCTCCTCGTAGTCCCAACACCCCCGTGTGCACGCATGCACACGATAAAGATCCCAAGTTGACGGCGAAAGTCTCAGAGCTTGGAAACATGACTAAACGCATGGAGGGAAAGAAGAAAATGTGGTAGTGCTGTACTGTATGGCAGCTTGCTTTCCCCAGTGAAAAAGCAACCTAAACTTCCATGAGGGTTTTGTTTGTTTGTTTGTTTATTTGTTGCTTAACGTCCAGCCGACTACGCAGAGCCATATCAGGACGAGGAAGGGGGGGATGAAGGGGGCCACTTGTCAAGCGATTCCTGTTTACAAATGCACTAACCCATTACTTGTGTCCCAGCAGGCTTTAGTAAAACTAAATTAATACCTACTGGAAGATTACCAGTTTCCAGTATGTTAAAATAGGCTTAACCTATCTACTGCTGGACTTACATCAGAACACTAACAGATTAAACTATACATGAATCGCGAGACAAGCGGCAAGAGAAGAGATTTTTGGAAAAAATACAGGTGAATGAGCAAGAAGGCAGAAAAAAGAAAAGAATTCATGAAGAAAAAGAGAGCATGACAGGAAAGAGGAACCAAAAATCTACCTAACAGCAAATTAGAAAGCTCCTGCGGTTCCAAAAACAGGAGGGGCCTTTAATTTCATAACCGCAGTGCCCCACTGCGGGACTTCCATGAGGGTAACCTCACAGGACTATGTGATACATGTACCCTATCCTTTTGTCCTCTGAGGCTGGGAACAACACTAAGTGTAGCTGTGTCACTGTCAGATTTAACTTTCTCAACACTGCATCCAAAAAGAATTCATCAACTAACTTCAGCTCACACACTATGCCTTTCAACCACTAATTTCAGCCTCTACTGTAGATGTTAAACAGCACCAACCTTGAATGTGGAGAAGGCATCTGAGGCGATATCGAATGTGGATACCTCAACGTAGGTAAAGAATTTGTAGAACTCTGGACAGTACAACATGATTTTGGCCAGGGCTTCGTAGCGACAACACTCCCGCAGCATCATGCCACAGTTCAGGGCTATCTCGTGAGTTTCGTATCTGCACGTCGAGGGACAAAACACAAGTAAATCATATGGAACAAACATCCTCGAAACATGCACATTACCTTCTGTCCAGACTGTCACGGTTTCAGTGACACGAGTGGGAAAGGAACTCTTTGTGGGGCGCCTTTCCCAAACTGCAATGTAATGCGCCTGTGCTGGCTGCCGCATTGAGGAAAGGTTTTGGCTGAAGTCACAAAATGCACGTGGGATTTGCCGGCATGAAATCCGTGCGTGAAAATGGGGTGATTTTTCGCTCACTGTTAAAATCACGTGTTCCTAGCATGCTATACCTGCGTATGGTAGGCGACCAGTGATTGGTCAGGGAGATCACTTGTTCTGGGACAGGCGATTGCTGATTGGTCAGGGAGATCAGTCCTTCCCAGTCCTTCTGTCTTTCTTGCAGACGGAGGTCTGGGTTTCCGTGACTAAGATTTGGAGGATTCCAACGCGTTGCAAGACTGGTTTAGGTCGACCAACGGGCTTCTGGCGTCAGTGCAGAACGCAGAAGGCTTAGGACGGAGGGATTTGGCTACATATCTTCGCTGACGAGCGGGAGCCAAATATTCAAGCGGTTTGCTTGGGAGAGCTACGTTTTACGAGGTGTTGAGGTAATTAGCTGTTACTTTACTCTGGTGACCGGTCAATGTCTGTGAAATGTAAACTCTGTTCTGTTTCTCCATGATAGCGTATAACTCGCTCATTATAACGCTAAATTGTAATCTGTATATGGTTTTTGCAGATATGGAGAGGAGGAGAAAATGTCTTGAATGTTATTAAAAGTCTATTCTTGCAGGTACCACGTGCTCGCTGAAGGGGGAAGTTAGATATGTGTAAAGGTGGAAAAAGGGAGGATTGTTGCCATGGTCACTGCACCAACTACTCTGTTTCAGCTTGCTGGAGGTTTGCTACCCGGTTGCTACACGTTTGCTGGAGACGGGCTACGCTGTTGCTGTTCTTTGCTGTACGGTTGCTGTTCTACGGCTGTTACTGGTGTTGCTGCAACTTTCACCTGTATGCACCACTGCGCCACTGTTTCATCGAATGGACCCTGGCTACACTGAGAGTTGAGTGCACCCATGCGTAGACGCCCCCCACCTTGTCATCTTTCTAACCCTTTATGAAGAACTTTGAGTTGTGACAACGTGGAGTGTTAACGCCTGTACAGGCTAAGACTTTTTACAGAGCAGCTAAGTGTTTTCTAACTTTACACGTTTCAGCGTGTTCTTATTATTTCATAAACTTTAACTGGCTTTTGTCAGTTATTTTTTGTTTTACGACTTGGTCGTAAAAACTCTTTTGGCTTCACGAGAAGAGGGAGGTGGAGAGTTAGTGTATATAAACAGACGTCTAGAACTTATACTTTTGTGGATTCTAACTTTTTTGTGTGACTGCGAGAGTGGATCGTGGTGTGGTTAGTCAGTTAGCAGTAATTGACCGTTTTAGGTCATTCATTTGACCGTAAAAAACGTGACATAGACTAATAAATGTATCCACGCAAGTCAGAAAAGACTTGTGTATTCTAATTTCTAACAAGCTTTCACAGTACTGCAGATGGATTTGAACTCAAAAATAGGTTTAAACCTCTCAACTGAATCTTACTTGCTTAGTCAGTTTTGTGCATAAATCATTTCACAATAAATCAAAGGTTAAACAAGAGGCGAAGCCTTCAAGGCTCACGTAAGAAATCGACAAACAGTAACACAAATTCAATCACTCCGTCACACATACACACACACAGTAAGCATAGGTGACACGGTGCAAGATTGCGAGACAGACACTAGATCTAGATCTGTCTGTCTGTAGCCTACTTACGGGGACACGACTGCCAGATGGCCAGATCGACACTGCGCTTTCGACAGCGCTTCCTCGCGCAGACACTGGAAACACGCTGTGCAGATTAACCTGTAGGAAATCTCCTTTGGCATCTTCTTTATCTATTTTTCTGGAGCTACGAAACCGAACAATGTGAAATCGTCTTCTCCGAATCGGCGAACTGCAGCTCGGTGATAACTGTATCTATACCACAATCCTTCACGCGATCTGACCTAACCTTGACCCCTGACCTGGTCTACATACCACACACGACACAAACCAGTCACCTGTTTTTACCCCCCCAAAACCCCCCACCACCCGTTTTCTTTGGATACACACTTTAACTACATACGTGCCGACGAAATGTTGATCATTGCTTCAATACTTTGAAGCTGTTGCTTGAATAATAACCAGGTAAAATTAGTATTTCGGTGTTCAGTCAAATGTTAAAGTTTCTACCACAGACATACATCTATATATATATACGACTAGTGTCTGTCTGTCTGTCTGTTCGCGATGCACGGCCAAAGTTCTCGGTGGATCTTTTTCAAATTTGGACACCGTATTCAGCTACACCCCGGACACAACCTCATCGATGAGATATTTCAACACGTGCTCTCAGCGCGCAGCGCTGTGCGCGCTGAACCGATTTAGTTTTTTTTGGTCTCAGACCTGTGCACACTCAAAACGCTCATCAGTAGTAAACAAACCAAATTTCAGTAGTTTTTAAAATGTTTCAGTAGTAAGCTGTAACGACAGTTCAAGACATAATTCTGCTCACAAAGCACACAAACTGGATTTTACGATCTCCAGGTTGTCTTGAGAATAACTGGACTTCCAGCACTGTTGTGCCGTTTTCTTCTTCTTTGGTGACAGAGCTGGTGTCTCCTCTTCACTATCTTTTGTTTGTTTGCTTAACGCCCAGTCCACCAGAAGGGTTATATCAGGACGGTGCTGCTTTGACATTCAACGTGCGCCACACACAAGACAGAAGTCGCAGCACAGGCTTCATGTCTCACCCAGTCACATTATTCTGACACCGGACCAACCAGTCCTAGCACTAACCCCATAATGCCAGACGCCAGGCGGAGCAGCCACTAGATTGCCAATTTTAAAGTCTTAGGTATGACCCGGCCGGGGTTCGAACCCACGACCTCCCGCTCACTGGGCGGACGCCTTACCACTAGGCCACCGTGATGCGGTCTCTTCACTATCTGAATCTCGCACTCTTTTTTTCTTTTTCATGTTTCACTTTAATCACAAGTTGCCACGCAGACGCTGGACGAACTAAGTCTAAGAACAAAGACTCAATGCTGAGAACACGCGCGCTTCCGGTAAATCGGAAAACGTTTTTTCAGCGTAACGGCCAACGTAATTGGTCAAAACATTTGAAAAAAAAAAAAAAAAAAAAAAAATTTTTTTTTTTTTTTTTTTTTAGTAAAACATTGGAATTTCGGAATTTTAATTACAAATCCGTAGCACCGTATTCTGCATATAAAAATCGGAGAAATTACGGAGAAACCGTAGATGTGCACAGGTCTGTGGTCTGGATCCACTACCAGTAACTCTTATCTTCTCCAGTGTTTTCAGCCGCGATTATCTCCCTTCCTCCGTGTGGCGTCAATCCATATTCCCGTTACTACGTTACTATTTTTAGAAGGTCACTGCACCGGCGAGCCGGGTCCCAGACGCAGCCTGGTATTTGGCTCTACTTCTTCCCGGCGAAGCCGGTACCCGGCGAAGTGGGTAATCATCTAGTACTTGCATATATGCACGCACGCACAGACAGACAAAAGTTAGCATCGCATAGGCTACACTTACGTGAGCCAAAAAATGCATGAGAGAAAGTAAGATGAAAAGAAGCAAAAGTCACACAGAAGGACAGACAAGAAAGAAAGAGCACCAAACACGTCTACACTTGAAGAAACCACACGGTCAATTGACGATTTCCCGCTATCGCTCTCATGTGACCCAATTCCTCTCGGAATTGTGGGAAATAAAGACACACACACACACACACAGAAAGAAATACCCACCCTCTAATCAATTCCATTAGAATGTCCGATTTCATACAGATGTACTCTACAGTCGGTGACCTTGTCCCAATCTGACGTCGTAGTAAGTTATTGAAGATCACGACCACGTCTTTTCGTCCCTGCAAAGAAAATCCTTCATGTCAAGCTGTACAGAAGCAATGCACAAAAGACATTCAGTAATAACAGTTCACCAATGATCGCATGAAATGTTCAGTATTTTACCTGAATAAAACATCAACACACTGGAAAGAAACCAGTCGCTCACACAGATTGATAATTCTTTTGACCGGTTTCTTCCTCACAAATATAAGACAACAACTGTGTCAAGACTTGATCTGACTCGTTTGCATGACACCACAGATTGGTTTGTGTGGGAACCTGGGCTGACGTACACCAGTACCTTACCAAGCGGGTGGGAGCCAGTAATGTGGGATCAGAACGGTTGAAGTCATAAACCACACTCCATTTCAACCAATCTGACTCAGGGACTGCATTCAGCTCCCACCCGGTTGTTAACTTTCTTGTGCACATCAGCCTAGGATTTGTACTCAGAGGTCATGAAGCTCATTGCTCTTACACAAACACAAACACACACACCCATACATACACACACTCACGTAGTCATAAACACACACACCCATACACTGACACACCCATACACTGACACACCCATACACAAACACACACACACCTCAAACTCGATCTTGCCGAGGTTCTGTACGAGGTGCAGGAGCATGTTGCTCTGATACATCTCCATGGCCAGCTGTGACACGTGCTCTGTCTGGGGCTCCTGCTCCGGCGTGCCGTACAACATGTTCTTGATGGACTGCAGCGTCTTGCACACATCCTCGGAGGCCTGGTGGGGGGGAGAAAGCAAACAGCATGTGACATCCCTGTCAGTGTCTGTCCATCAGAGAGAGGGGGAGAGAGAGAGAGGGAGGGAGGGAGGGAGGGAGGGAGGGAGAGAGAGAGAGAGAGAGAGAGAGAGAGAGAGAGAGAGAGAGAGAGAGACAGAGGAGTGAGAGACAGAGGGCGTGCACATGATTGTGTGTGTGTGTCACAGTGTGTTGTGCTGTGTGTGTTCGAGAGAAAGAGAGAGAGACTCGCACAGAGTGAGAGAGAGAGAGAGAGAGAGAGAGAGAGAGAGAGAGAGAGAGAGAGAGAGAGAGAGAGGGAGAGAGAGAGGGAGAGAGAGATATTTATTCTTATGATTATACTAACAAGAGTAATCATGTACTATTGCTGCTTTGTATCAATCTGCCCTTAACCACAAGGGAAAATAAGAAAATTAAAGAGAGAGAGACAGACAGAGAGAGAATTGCCATGTCCCACCCCTGTGTCACCACAATGGCACGTAAAAGACCTTGGTCATTCTGCCATAAGTGCAGGTGGCTGAATACACCTAAACACGCAGACACCTGGGTAGCGCGACTCCGTTGCTGCTAGCTTTCCACTGGGAGGAAGCGACCCGAATTT
Organism: Littorina saxatilis; assembly: GCF_037325665.1. Lineage (NCBI taxonomy): Eukaryota > Metazoa > Mollusca > Gastropoda > Littorinimorpha > Littorinidae > Littorina > Littorina saxatilis. Next base: position 17,206,674 of record NC_090257.1, on the reverse strand, counting down.
CCCAGCGATGGGACAATAAAGTCATGAAAATGAAAAAATGAAAATGAAAAAATGAAATGAATTGGTTAATGAAAGAAAAAAGTTGATACGAATTCCTGGACTAGGAAAACAAAGACGTGACCCATTGTAAGAAATTGAAATAAACTTGCAGCAGCACTGAAAGTCCACGAAATGGGGCACTGGCCTTTGGCTAGTACTTCTCATAATTTACTAGCCAGAGAGCAAATTTTAGTATTTTTACTCGCCAAACCAACCATTTGTTTCAGCAACTTTACTCTGATTTGGCGAGTAGATTAACATTTCTACATGTTTCTACTCGCCATGGCAAGTAAAATACTCGCCACTTTCAGGCCTGTGCAGTCAAAAACTCTTAGTTGTCCAGCTCTGGTACCTATTATGTAGGATATTTGTTTGTGTGTTGGTCTGTCTGACGGCTTGCTTTGAGAATAGCATAATCGTAATCTGTGTCTAATAGAGTGTCCTCTTGCCATGAGAGTGAAACAGCAGCAGAAAGGTTAAAAACAAAACAACAACACCCCCCCCCCCCCCCAACCAGCTCAGACTAAGTTCTTGTTTTCCTTACAAGAAGCAGGTCAGAAGCTGTCAGCTGACACTCAAACTGTCAATAACAACAATGCTTTCGCTACCTTACAAGTAAAGCGAAACCCCACAGAAAAGTCAAACAAGGGCAGGAAGTTGGTAGTCAGCAGAGAGGAGAAGAACAACACAAAGCTGCACTTAAACAGGAAAGAGAGGGATGTAAGCGTTTTGTTTTTGGGTTTCTGTGCTGAAATCACTGCCTAAAATGCAAAAGGTCAGGGAGAACAAGCTAACCCTCATTTGCATACACGCAAAGCATGCAGATTCTTTGCACACCTTTGACCCAAGTTGCTCGCTGAGTTTAACCACAAGTTCTACTACAACTGTTGTTTTTTTGTTATGTCTGCATGTCTCGCAACTGACCCCAGCTATATACCCCCCTGTAGCTGCCTTTCTGCTAGATATACAGTACCCCTCTCTAGCTGTCTTTCTTCTGCCACATAGACAAAACATACAAGAGAGAGAGAGAGAGGCTCCACTTAAGTTTCCTTAGTGGTAAAATTCAATAACACCAGGGCAGAAAAAGAGAAGAAACACACAGTAACACAGACAAAACATGACAAAAGGTAGGAGAGAGAGAGAGAAACAAAAATAAAACTCCACATGTGCCTCTTTTCCTTATTCAGCCACCCTGTTTAATGAGACCTCAGAAAATAAAAGAAAGAAACAAAAGGAAAGAGAGAGAGGGAAGGGGGGAGGGAGGGAGGGAGAGAAAGAGAGAGAGAGAGAGAGAGAGAGAGAGAGAGAGAGAGAGAGAGAGAGAGAGAGGCTGTGCATCCTGTAATAGGATGAGCCCATCAATAACACAGCAGCTGATCAATGAGGGTGCACTCTTTCTGCTTCAGATGCCAAACACTGGCATGGCAGGAGAACCCTTAACAAGTGTTCACCACACAACAAATCATTTGCACCTCCAAACACACACTAACTCTCCCTCGCTGTGCACTCTTTTCCTCTGGTCACCATACCCCAACTGCATTCTCTCTCTCTCTCACCTCTCTGAACATCCCTTCTCCTCCTCATATCCAGGGATGGCCAAATCTCAAACATTTTAGTTTTTACTACTACTAGCCCGGAACTTCATGAAAGTTACTTATAGCCCGCCAGAAACGTCACTAGCCCGCAACACACCATAAAAAAGTAACACAGCATAGTATATTTTTCCGATCTTTCTTTCTTTCTTTATTTGGTGTTTAACGTCGTTTTCAACCACAAAGGTTATTATCGCGACGGGGAAAGGGGGGGAGATGGGATAGAGCCACTTGTTAATTGTTTCTTGTTCACAAAAGCACTAATAAAAAAATTGCTCCAGGGGCTTGCAACGTTGTACAATATATTACCTTACGAATACGAATACGAATACTTTATTATCTCATACAGAGAAATTTCAGTGTGGTGCACATTAAAAGACAAAACAACAAATAATAAGACAACAGATAAAAATACCATACGAAGTATACTACACTCGCGCACGCATATGTACACTAACAGGAATAGTAACATGATTCCAAATAGGTTAATTGCCGTCAGCTTTAGCTAAAAGTTTACCGCTAAAAACTATCATTATCACAGGACTAGATATGTCATTGAACAATATTTATCACAGGACTAGTCATTCGAGGGTTATCACACTCAGCATAAGGGTGCACATCAAAGAGTATAAAAAATATTCATCACAGAAATCAGTGCATATGTTCACCGGCACACATACTAGTTTTAATTAGCTTAGGTATTTAAAAAGCCAATTGACTTTGGAATAAAACTGTTCTTAGTTCTGAGCGTGCGGAATCTGGGAGTGCGGAGGCGACGTCCTGAGGGCAGGACCTCAAAGTGGTGAGCGAGCACATGACTACTATCCTGGATGATGCAGCGGGCCTTTCGCACCACACGTCGTTCATACAGCACAGTCAGTCCTTCCTGTCTCACCCCCACAATCTTACCACATGTGTTCACTTACTGGGAGAATGCAAGTTTCCAGTAGAAAGGACTTAACATTTCTTACATACTGCTTGACTAAAATCTTTACAAACATTGACTATATTCTATACAAGAAACACTTAACAAGGGTAAAAGGAGAAACAGAATCCGTTAGTCGCCTCTTACGACATGCTGGGGAGCATCGGGTAAATTCTTCTCTCT
>NC_090257.1:17118188-17203735 GCF_037325665.1 Littorina saxatilis | reverse complement strand
GAGAGAGAGAGGCTGTGCATCCTGTAATAGGATGAGCCCATCAATAACACAGCAGCTGATCAATGAGGGTGCACTCTTTCTGCTTCAGATGCCAAACACTGGCATGGCAGGAGAACCCTTAACAAGTGTTCACCACACAACAAATCATTTGCACCTCCAAACACACACTAACTCTCCCTCGCTGTGCACTCTTTTCCTCTGGTCACCATACCCCAACTGCATTCTCTCTCTCTCTCACCTCTCTGAACATCCCTTCTCCTCCTCATATCCAGAAAGCCAAATCTCAAACATTTTAGTTTTTACTACTACTAGCCCGGAACTTCATGAAAGTTACTTATAGCCCGCCAGAAACGTCACTAGCCCGCAACACACCATAAAAAAGTAACACAGCATAGCATATTTTTCTGATCTTTCTTTCTTTATTTATTTGGTGTTTAACGTCGTTTTCAACCACAAAGGTTATTATCGCGACGGGGAAAGGGGGGGAGATGGGATAGAGCCACTTGTTAATTGTTTCTTGTTCACAAAATAAAAGCACTAATAAAAAAATTGCTCCAGGGGCTTGCAACGTAGTACAATATATTACCTTACTGGGAGAATGCAAGTTTCCAGTACAAAGGACTTAACATTTCTTACATACTGCTTGACTAAAATCTTTACAAACATTGACTGTATTCTATACAAGAAACACTTAACAAGGGTAAAAGGAGAAACAGAATCCGTTAGTCGCCTCTTACGACATGATGGGGTAAATTCTTCCCTCTAACCCGCGGGGGGTATTTTTCTGATGACAACTTTATTCAGAAAACTGTGGTATGGAGTATGGATGATAGAGCTCCGTTTCGCTCCCTTGATCAGGCCCAATGGACTACAGGAGGTATCACAGTGAGAAACGCGATGGTTCTTCCGAAATTTGTTTCGAATTTGACCAGAATTTTCACTCGCCAGCCGGGTGAGCTGCCAGATGTTTTCTACTCGCCCGGCAGAATGTTCACTCAACCCTGGCGACCGGGCGGGCGATTTGGCCATCCTTGCATATCCCAACTATCTCTCTCTCTTGTGTCCATGTGCCCTCTTCCTTTATGAACCTTTTCTCTTGTCCCCAACCCCCCCCCCCCCCTCTCTCTCTTTTTCGCTTTCCTCACCTGAACACACACTTATCAGTCAGGGAGTCAAGTCATCCTACTGCCCACAAAAAGTTAACAACTTTCCCTGACTTCAGCTCTTCACCCTTGCTGAAGTCCACCCACACCATGTCAAATCAATAAACCCATCACTCAAAGGTCAAACAGAGAAAAGTGATATAACAACAGTTGGTTCTCCTTACACTTTCCCTCCCTCCTCTTTACCAACACCCCCCCCCCCCCCCCCCCCAAAAAAAAAAAAGCTTTCTCTCCCCCCTTGCTCCTGAAATTTACTGTGAAAATGTTAAAGGTCCATGCACCGAGACATTCAATACAGAAAGGAGGTGAACAAGACAGAATCACTATCTTCAGCTCTTTTCCCTACCTAGCTGAATCAGGGAAGAGAAATTGATCAAATACAAATACTTTATAGGCAGTAACAGCAGCTCCTGCATGTCAGAAATCCTCTATAATAATGCTGCTTCTTTGGCTAAACACATGTTGATCAGAAAAATGTTCAGATCACTATGTATCCAAACCAACTGTGCATGTGTTACATGTTTGCATAACAACACCTCTGCACATTTCACTGGCAAAATAATTCTAGTCTTGACAATGACAGGACAAGAATAGTGACAAAAACTGAAAAAGCACCGCTTGGAATGTCTTACATCATAAGATTTATGCTTTCATTTCATCTGGAAAACAAGACCACGACACTGCATAATTCATCCACACAGACAGCCACAAGTCTAGCATGGCAAGGCAACATTTATCTCAGAAATCCCAAGGGACACATCATAGCTATATACTTGATATCTGAAGAGAACCTAATGAAGTCTTTATTGAAAGTGAAATGTACAGAGGTATTGTTCTGCATGTATTGTAACACATGCGACAAGCGCATATAGTATAACAAGGATTATTATTAATTAATAAAGTTGACAATAATAATCTTCTTGTCTACTCAATTACTCATTACTGCTTTCACACCAGGAAGATCAGGGCAAACAGCCAATTAATTTCTAACAAAGGTAAACCCACACTGCAAGTGTGACTGTGAGCAAAGTTACCCGATCAACCAGCTTTTAAACTCAACATGGACAAGGATGTACTACACAGAAGACTGAATTAATTTCTCTGCAGCTTTCTTGTAGTTGTACCTTTTACCCCAAAAGAGCAGAATCAAAACTGTTTAGTGACAAAAGACACATATCTGATACAAGCACAAGATGTAAGAGTTACATGCAGAGGCTTAGTGGATATCAAAAACAATGGGCGAAGTTAGCGGATTATGAAAAATGCGAGCATTTTTTTAAATATATATATCCAAGACAGCCGAGACAAGCTGAAGGTGTGTAACCTATTTAATCCACCTTTGTGACAGTGACACAGCAGCAGCTTCTTAAAAAGAGGAATAAGTTGAGGTCTGAGGTTGACGCTGTGCTTCATGGACACCCACTAACTCTGTGTAAAGGTGTCCTTTGGTTGAAGGTCATGTCATCTCATCAGAGGGACTGTAGATTATTTATAACTACTGACAACGCTGGCCTGGAAGTCGCAACTCTTTTCTTTTTAAAGACAATCAGAAAATCTGAGACAATCAGGCCTACAGAAGAAGCCAGTCTAAAAAATGGAGGCACATTTACAGACATTTTGATTTTTAAAAATCTGAAAAACTAGCGTCTTAAAAGGGGGCAGGTCTTAAAAGCAGTTTGTTTTCATTTTTAAACAGGGGTTCCATATAGTGCATGACAGCTTCAAACACACAAAGCAGATATGTTTACCTTCTTTGCCTCCTTCTCCCCTTTTTCCTTGGCCACTTGACCCAAGGAATCCTTCAGGGACTTGACCAGATCCTGCGGGCTTTTAGTTTTGGTGCCAAAAAGCGGCATGGCGCCCGATCTGTCTGTGACCACGTCGCTCCTGTCCTGGGTCTTGGATGCGTACTCCTCTCCGTCACTCTAGGCAATATCTGTCAACAGAAGAAAAGACACTGTACACGGTCAAAGCTACAAAAAAAATTCAATTTAAGCTAGTTTCACATAACACAAGTTTCACACAAGTTTTTAAAGAAAATGTTGGCCCCAGGGGCTGATAATGATAATAATATCTACAAATATTATTTTTCTTACATCCAGACTGTGTAATTTTGTTCATACATGTACTTCATGGGATGCTTACGTTACAAACTTGACCCAACTTACTGGAGCTGGTTCAGTTCAGCTAACCTTTTCTGTGTTCTAACTCTCTCGCAGAAAACTTGTAGCTGTAAAGTCTTAGTACCTGGAAGTACTGTTAGTGACTAACACATGTGTGCACTGCAAGTTGGTGAAACTGGTTGGTTGCAGCTGCAACTTGCCAATGCCCCCGCCTCCCAAAACAATCGTGCGTACTTGCAATCATGAACTGCCTGGTGAGACTGACACAGTGACAAACTAATGTGGCTGACAGATGTGTCATGCTTTCCCCCTTTCTTAAAACAGGGCTATTTGCCACTCTGCCTCTGTGTGTCTCTCTCTCTCTCTCTCTCTCTCTCTCTCTCTCTCTCTCTCTCTCTCTCTCTGCATGTGTACATTTTAAGCAAGCTTGTAAAGGTCTGTAGTGCTCTTAAGTTTAATTCAATTTGTAACTGAAATCTTTAATTTCCACAGAGGAAGCTGCATTAATCTGTTATTTACTCATAATTTACTCATGAAATTATCATATACCTGTAACCCTTTACTTACCCACCCCCCACCTTTTTTACCCAAAGAAAATGGTTTGTCCAGAGCAAACAGTAAGGTTGATTTGAAGCAGTATAATTCTGTGAATCACTTAGGCCTAGTTGTATGGATTTAACTGAATGAGTATTATGACTCTTATGAGCTATGTTCTCTCTCAGTATGTGATGTCACTTCAAATGAGCTAATTTTAGAGACTGATTTGAAATTCCTTTGAATAACTGTAATAAGAAGAAAGGGGGGAAAAGGAGGAAGCAAACTGAAAAAAACTTATCATTGTTTATCTGTACGGGACTTGTACAGTTGTTATCTGTATGATAAGGAATAAAGGATGAGCTAAAAGAGTAGTACACAAATAGACTCAAACATATGAACGACTTAAATCTGCGTAGAAATGAATCACTGACTGATAAATGGGTAATTTGTAGGTGTATGTCTATTGTTCAAACAATCCCATTTACGGCCGTTTTGTTGCTGGTTTGCCACACCCACGACGTTTTCAAGTGAGGACACCAAGGGAAGCAACTCTTGAGCACTTAAATTGATTGAGGGAGGTAATCAGGTGCCCGCATAAACGCCCAAATTATGTCGAAATGCTGGTCACATCCATCCGTTAACATAAACAGACCAACTTAAAGAAAAGAAACAGTTAAAATGGAGGTTAGAATAATAACTGACTGAATATGTCTTCAGTTAGACGTCGAAATAGGTCAACCGTTAATACCAAATCGACCACCTTCCCCAACTTGACTTCTCACAGAGTCTCACTCGACTCGACAGGTTCAGTTGTGGCCATTTATTCTTCTTCAGCGCCAGCTCATCCTACAGGTTGGATATCCATTCAGTATTCTCAATGAGTTACACATATATTAAGCCAAAACAAACGACACAGCAATTGCGGAAGGTGAAACAATCATTCCATTCAAGCGAGATGTGGAACATGGCGAACGTAGGGACCACCGAAGAGGAGTCGAAGAGAAAAAAGTAGACAAATTCCCCTTCACATTTTCACATGACTAGACAAAAAGAAAAAAATAACAACCAAAATAGACGTATTATTTCAGTTCGTTTTTTACAAACATGATCAAAAGGTGAAGAAAAAGACTTACCACAGAAAACGAGACACTACTACGACCAAAAAGTTCTGCCGGATCATGACGTCACGAGCACAGTGTATGCGCAGACACGGAAGTTGACCAGCCACCAACAAAAGTCACATGCCGACATGGGCTGTCGTCTGCAAATTTGACAAACCTTTCCCAAGAAGGCCTTAGTTTCGATTTCTTATCTGACATACCCGACTCAACGCATGTAGCGCTACTCACCCAGCGAAAATTGAACTCTGATCCTTTGGCTGCACGCGTCTTCCTCGCGCCTGATGTTCTCAGTCCATTGATATAGTCACACGAAAAGATCCGTTCTGTGCCTTCACTGGCTTCAGCCCAAAAGAAAGTCTAGTTTCATTTTCGAAAATCAAACCCGAGCATGGAAGAAACCGAGAACACAACGGAGACAGACGTGGTAGTCATAGGAGCGGGAATTTCAGGGCTTGTCACAGGAAAATGTATGCGTGAAGATGGATTCAAAGTGATCATTCTGGAGAGAACGGGCGAGGTCGGTGGCTTGTGGAATTACCGGGAGAAAGATTATGGTGTAATGCGCTGTACACACATGTAAGTTGCTCAGGTGCATTAAGTCTGTTATCACAATCTTTTAGATTATACTTACAGATGACAATTTTTGCCACAGAAACTTAATTATTAATACATGTATATGAGCGTGCTGCTATTAACTGAAAAATCACAGTTTGAGAGTTATAATTGTAACATGCATGGTTAAAATTGTAAGACAATCGGTGAAGTGGCAACATCTCTTCATAAGAACTTGCCGAGATCAGTCTAAAACGTGTGTTTACAACATTATAGCAGTTAGAACAGATGCTGACGCAGAGGCAATTCAACTTCTAATGCAAAAATAAATGTAGTGAAGCAGGTAGAATTTATTCTGTAGCGTCAGTTATATGGAGCTTACATGAAAACCCACTAATTGTGTTTCAAAGAAAAAATGTTTAGCGACATCCCTACGACTTGTCACGCAGCGGTTATGTTGTAATTTGTTATGTCTAAATTACTGTGTCATCCTTTGAGTTCAATTAGGCCTCACAAAAAAAGTTGTATGTTTCTGGTAACATGGCTACAAAAAATAGGGTAGGTAGGTAGGGATTTTTTTTGTTTTTTGTTTGTTTGTTGTTGTTGTTGGTCAGGGTAGAAAATAACTATACAGTGACGCAAAGAGACTGGACTTACTATACAAAGAGAAAGACAACACATTACAAAACAAATGAGACAAAAGGGATGCAGGGTTATCCCCCTTGTGTCGTCTGCCGTCTGTTACTTTCGTTTTGAGGCTTTTTTTTTTTGCTTTTTTTTTTTACAAATGCAATAAAAAAAAGTCTAGGGTCGGCGGGAAAAAACTAGGTAGGGTCGGGTGACCAGAAACATACAACTTTTTGTTTTTGGCCTTAGTTTTAACAATTGCTGGGCTTGATCTATATGATGTGAAAAGTAGTTTGTTGGTCACGCTAAGAATATGACATGTCTTAGGAGTTTTCTGGTCTCCTTTTCAAGTAAGCGCTGTTACATTCATTTAGAACAGACGTACCTTTACAATCAGTGTCTGATTATCAGTATCCCCTAACACATGACTGATATCAGTCTTGCTTGCTTTTGGTACATGCTTTTTTTTAGAACAATCTCGCTCAATCAAGATATTTGTTGGATAACTTTGAATGAAAAATATCACTATAGTCAAGACCTCACAAAAAGTTATTGAGCAAAACGGAGGTAAAAAGGTGTGTGTTTTTGTTTTACAGATTTGCAAGTGCAAATTCGGGTTGATTCATACATTCTTGTTTAGGCCTTCAAAAAAAATAGGTGTGGTTACGGTAACCCGACCTACCCTATTTTTAGGGGCCGACCCTATAACTTTTTATTACATTTGTAAAAAAAAACCCACAAAAACCAAGAAAACGAGTGCAGAAAACGCAATGAAAGCGAAAGCGCCCGAGTCGCACACTTATTTCCATGTCAAGTAGGTTTAATTTGTACACATTAGAAAAAAAAGTTAAAAAAAAAAAAGTGATTGCCTACCTTCCTACCCTATTTTTTTTGGCTATGTTACCGTAACCACACCTATTTTTTTTTTTTGGCCTTAAGAAGAAGTGTAATGCCTTTGGCACAGTAGTCAACCAGCCAGGTCACTGCATACCCCCGAGCTCAAGACAAATTCTTATTCTCTCTCTCTCTCTCTCTCTCTCTCTCTCTCTCTCTCTCTCTCTCTCTCTCTCTCTCTCTCTCTCTCTCTCTCTCTCTCTCTCTCTCTCTCTCTCTCTCTCTCGCAAGAAAGTAGCCATGGAACGTTTTTCTCCTATCCAAGTTAAAGCAATTTACAGACAGAAGGACTCTGGAAATGTTCCACCATGCTCATGTAATGCCTCACATCAATTATGTTTCGACCCTCTGGGATGGCAGCAGTGATGTCCACTTGAAAAAGTTAGACTCTCTCTATTGTCGCTCGGCTAAACTCATCGTAAAGGATAATGCCCCAACAGATATGAAATCAAAAAGGCTTAACTTTCTTCCACTGGAAAAGCATCTCAAGTTAAAGAAAGCCATTTTCATGCATAAATTGTATTACGGTAAAGTGCCGATTTACATTACATCATTATTTAAATTTTAATAAAGCTACCGACAGATATGATCCCACCGATTCCACGAATTGACCTTTATAAGACCAGTCTTGCTTTTTCGGGTACATCAGTTTGGAATTCACTTCCATCATCCTTTAAGCACTTAAAGTCATAAAAAAGTTTTAAAAAATGTGTCAAAAAACACTTAATGTCTGAGTAGTTTAACGCGTTTTGATTTACCACACTTAGTATTACGTCAAAGATATGCTGTGCATTGTATATTCTGAACATATTTTTGTTGTACTATTGCTACATGTTCGATTGCTACCAGCTTGTACTTATAATTACTTGCAAAGTATGCATTTGATTTTATGAATAACCACATAATTATATGTATGCTCTTCATGCCTCATATTCATCATCATCATCATCGTCATCTTTATCATCACGTGCTGAAGTTTTCTGACCTCCTTTTGTTGGTTAACTTTTTAACTTTTTAATTTTTAATTTTTCAATTTTATCATTGTGTGTCTGTGCGTCCCAAGGACAGATTGTAAGAAAAGGCGTAGCCTTAAATCTTAATCCTTGTTAAATAAAGTTCAATTCAATTCTCTCTTGGATGAAAAAAAGCTCCTTTGTAATGCTTATGCCAAGACCCTCATGAAAGAAAATTTGATCTCTTTCTCTCACACAGGCACACACACACATCCACACAAACATCCACACGTATCCACACACATACATGTAACACATATCCACATACACAACTGCGCAAGCAGGGGCACGCACACACATCCTCACACTCGGCTGTCCGCCCTATCTCTTTCTCTCACACACACAACCACACAGCTGTACAACAACACACACACACAGATGCGCACGTACAGAGAGAGATAGAGAGAGAGAAAGAAAGAACAAGTCGCGTAAGGCAAAATAACAACATTTAGTCAAGCTGTCGAACTCACAGAATGAAACTGAACGCACTGCTTTTTTCACCAAGACCTGCACATACTAGTAGTTTCGTCAGTCCACCGCTCGTGGCAAAGGCAGTGAAATCGACAAGCCATGCAGAATAGTGCGGTAGTGGTCGCGCTGAGCAGGATAACACGCTTTTCTGTATGTCTATTCTTTTTAGCTTACTGAGTTTGTTTTTAATCCAAACATATCATATCTATATGTTTTTGGAATTAGGGACCGACAAGGAATAAGATGAAATTGTTTTTAAATCGATTTCGGAACATTAATTTTAATCATAATTTTCATATTTTTAATTTTCAGAGCTTGTTTGTAATCCAAATTTAACATATATATGTATATGTTTTTGGAATCAGAAAATGTCGAAGAATAAGATGAAATTATTTTTGGATCGTTTAATAAAAAAATAATTTTAATTACAAGATTCCGATTTTTAATGACCAAATTCATTCATTAGTTTTTAAGCCACCAAGCTAAAATGCAATACCAAAGTCCGGCCTTCGTCGAAGATTGCTTTGCCAAAATTTCAATCAATTTGATTGAAAAATGAGGGTGTGACAGTGCCGCCTCAACTTTTACAAAAAGCCGGATATGACATCATCAAAGGTATTTATCGAAAAAATGAAAAAAAACGTCCGGGGATATCATTCCCAGGAACTCTCATGTCAAATTTCATAAAGATCGGTCAAGTAGTTTAGTCTGAATCGCTCTACACACACACACGCACAGACACACACACACACACACATACACCACGACCCTCGTCTCGATTCCCCCTCTATGTTAAAACATTTAGTCAAAACTTGACTAAATGTAAAAAGTGAGAAAGCGAGAGACCACATGCGCACACGCACACACACACATTAATGAGCGCCCCCATGCATCCACGTACGCATACATAAAATAGGGTATAGTAGGAAGGTAGGCAATCACTTTTTTTTTTTTTTTTACTTTTTTTTCTAATGTGTACAAATTAAACCTACTTGACAGGGAAATAGTGCGACTCGAGGGCTTTTGCTTTCATTGCGTTTTTTGCACTGTTTTTTTTTGTTTTTTGTTTTGTTTTGACAAATGTAATAAAAAGTTATAGGGTCGGCCCCTAAAGATAGGGTAGGTCGGGTTACCGTAACCACACCTTTTTTTTTTTAGGCCTAAAGAGAAAAAGAGAGAGAGAAAAGATATCATAGCCACAGGTACAAACACAGACTGAAAATAGAGAAAAGAGAAAATATTTTTTTGTGAACTTCGGCCCCAAACTGTAGCCACAGTTTTGTAGCAAAAATGTATGAACCTTATTTAGTATCGCGGCAAGAACAGGGGCTGAATCAAAGTGAGTAGTGTATGTGGGATACATCTGGCTACTCTGGGATAAAACTACAGGACAGTAAAGTTTAATTTGATGCAGATTAGTGTAATTCTTTGTGTACATTGTGTATACATGTGGAAGAGTGTTCACATGTATGCACCTGTGTGGGTTCATTGACAGCCTTTTTATTGAAGCACACATTATAAGATGTTTGGTGGCTTGTTGACAGACCAGCTTTTTTGTTGGTCCAAGGGGACCATATCGTCTTTTGTTTCATCTTTATCGACCAAGGCCGAAGGCCGCGGTTGATAAATATGAGACAAAAGGCGATATGCTCCCCGAGGACCAACAACAAAATGCTGGTCTGACGACAAGCCACCAAACATCGTTTTTGTCATCATTTTGGTTGTGCAACAAAATGCACAATAACCCACAGGGAGACGAATTTTTAGAATCCAACTCCGGGCCACAAAGCATCGTCACAGTAGCTCGAGATAACACGTCAACCTTGTATGTGACGTCAAACGTAGCTTGTTGACGCTTTTCTTCCAGTCTGAAAATGTACAGAGCTGCGATCATACGTGTGAGTTCAGTATAAGTGTTCAGCATATTTCTTTTCTTTTCAAGTGTTTATGACTTTTCGTTGTGGATTTTGCGATTACAGAGATAAGTTGCAAATTGACCATGAGTCGCCGCGGTAATTGTCAACATTGATCTTTGAGAGTGAATACTTACAATCGTTGTCCTCGGAAACACAAATCCAAAGCCGCGATGGTTCCACACATCAAACAATCAGCCTGATTGGCTTTTACTTCGACAATCCACGTTTCACCTGAAAGCTCACACCCATTCACCACCTCGATTTATTGCATGGGAAACATGAGATTTATTTCCCAGGTGTTTGTGAATGAAAACTCGTGAAAATGATGACAATCATCCTTATTTTTTATTTTCAGCAATGTCTCCAAATACAACTACTGCTTCTCTGACTTCCCCTTCCACAAGGAGGCTACAGACTATCCTCACCACAGTGAAATGGCTCAATATATTGTGGACTACACCAAGAATTTCAAACTACAGGAAATCATCCGTTTCAACACTAAAGTCATTAGCCTCACACAGAAAGGTAAGGTAAAAAACCACATGAATAGTCATTAAACAGCTTGCGAAAAAGAAGCGCATTGAGCCTAGGTCAGCATTGGGAGTCATTATTTTGCTTGAATAAGATAAATCAATCTAAGACTGTTCACATTGTGTGTGAGTGTTGGGTGTAAAAGGGATTGCTGTTTATAAATGGGTGCATGTGTCTGTGAGCAAATAAAATTAAGACTTGTTGAGGCTGTGTCTTGATCAGCGAGAGCCAGGCCGGTATTCCTGCTAGTGAACACATAAAGAAACAATTTACTTTTCACTTAATGATCTAACTGTTTTTCTTCTTCTTCAGCATTGGAATGAGTCCCACTAGGGTTTCGCTGTTCAAATACAGTGGAACCCCCTTTTAAGACCTCCTACGATCTGAGAAAATCATGTCTTTAAATGGGGGTAAATTTACAGAGGTTATGAGCAGAAAATCTGAGAAAATCAGGTCTTAAAATGGAGGTAAATTTACAGAGGTTATGAGCAGAAAATCTGAGAAAATCATGTCTTAAAATGGTGGTAAATTTACAGAGGTTTTGAGCAGAAAATCTGAGAAAATGAGGAAGTCAGGATCAGGAACATTGCAGGAACTTTTTTAGGTTATCGTCGCAACGGAAACAAGAGAGCGCAACCTCAAAATTAAAAAATTTTAATAATAGAAATTGTCATCATTTTCACGAGTTTTCATTCACAAACACCTGGGAAATAAATCTCATGTTCCCCATGCAATAAATCGAGGTGGTGAATGGGTTTGAGCTTTCAGGTGAAACGTGTATTGTCAAAGTAAAAGCCAATCAGGCTGATTGTTTGATGTGTGGAACCATCGCGGCTTTTGATTTGTGTTTCCGAGGACAACGATTGTAAGCATTCACTCTCAAAGACCCAATCAATGTTGATAATTACCGCGGCGACTCATGGTCAATTTGCAACTTATCTCTGTAATGATCTAATCGCAAAATCCACAACGAAAAGTCATAAACACTTAAAAAGAAAAGAAATATGCTCAACACTTACTGAACTCACACGTATGATCGCAGCTCTGTACATTTTCAGACTGGAAGAAAAGCGTCAACAAGCTACGTTTGACGTCACATACAAGGTTGACGTGTTATCTCGAGCTACTGTGACGATGCTTTGTGGCCCGGAGTTGGATTCTAAAAATTCGTCTCCCTGTGGGTTATTGTGCATTTTGTTGCACAACCAAAATGATGACAAAAACGATGTTTGGTGGCTTGTCGTCAGACCAGCATTTTGTTGTTGGTCCTCGGGGAGCATATCGCCTTTTGTCTCATATTTATCAACCGCGGCCTTCGGCCTTGGTCGATAAAGATGAAACAAAAGACGATATGGTCCCCTTGGACCAACAAAAAAGCTGGTCTGTCAACAAGCCACCAAACATCTTATATTATTGGCTCCTAGCCTATCCTATTTCTAAGGAGGTCAGTTAGTGGGGAAATCTTAGATCAGGGGGTCTTAAAATGGGGGTTTGACTGTACACTGAACTCAATTTGATGTTTACAGCTGATAGATGGGAAGTGGTGACAGACACGGTGGAGGATGATGGACAGACCCTGGAAGGGCGGCCGCAAACCATCACATGCCGGTTTCTGGCCATTGCATCTGGACATCACGCCAAGCCGAGCTCCCCTTCCTTCTCTGGGGAGGAAACGTTTAATGGTTTGTTCTGACTGCTATGCTAACTTCCTTTCTGTCCCCAGAACCATATAAGTGTCTATTTGGGACATGACATGGTTATATGCTAGGATTTGTTCTGAGAAACTGGTGTTATCATACAGTGTTGTTTGGGTGTTAGAGATGAATGGGTGTGGAGAAGAAGTAGCAATAAAGGGCCTTGTGATGTTACAGAAATGTCGGGCGTAACTCATGACATGGGTTGGCGTTGCCCGTATGAAATGAACATATATGACCATATAAGAGACATATAAGAAACCTATAAGTTTCTTATAAGAAACATATAAGTTTCATATATGACAAGTAAAAAGCTATGTATGTCAGTTGTAGGAATAGGTTTCTTATAAGTCTCTTATATGAAAAATACAGGCAAATCCAGCTAACTCACAAACGGTTAAGTCAAAAATTCGCTTAGCACACAAAGAAATTCTGGTCCGGAATTATCCCTTCTTTATCTATGTGTACAAAGTACCCTGAGCTCGAAATGGGATTTCTCTTTCGTAAGTCGAAAGACGGATAGCACACAACAGAAAGTCAGTCCCAAAGACAAAATTTACTCTATATTTACTACAGCAACTCGAAACACGAAACTTGGCGTCTCACACTAGCGCATTGTGTAACCTTATTCCCTTCTTCTCTACACGGACGCCACACCGACTGGTCAGTCGGCACGCAATAAAGTATGAAGTGAAGTTAGGAGGGGGCGAGGAGTAAGGAGAGGCGAGTGGTACTCACAGTGTGTGTTTGTGTGTGTTCACGGGTGAACCACGTTTGTGTGTGTTCACGGGTGAACCACGTGGTTACTATACGGAAGAAGAAGAATTCAAATTGTGGGTTGCCTCTCATTCAGTCTTTGTTCAGTCTTGTGTGCTCTGTGTGTGCGGCCAGATCAAAGGCATTGGGTGGCCTTGTTTACAGACACGACCTTCTTCCCAGGGGTCAATGACCCAGTTTTTGCCATGAGAGGTGGTTCCCCTGTCATATCTGAGAGAGGAAACACTTCCTGCATGGGGGTCAGTGACCGGTCAGTGACCGGTCAGTGACCGAGTTTAACAGAGTGGAAATCTGTGTGTGGGCCAGATCAAAGGCAGGGCAGTACCTAGTAGCTGAAACATGCATTATCACAAGTTGTTTGACTGATACTCAAGCGGTCTCTTTGATTTTTTTCGTAGTTCACGGTACTATGACCAAGTCGAAATTTCGGATAGGACACAATAACAATTCGGTCCCTTCAATTTCGTCTTATCCGGATTTGCCTGTACCCAAATTCATATAAGAATCATATATGAATCATATATGAGAACCTGCACTTCCAGAAACCTATAGTTCTCTTATATGTTTCTTATATGAATCTTATATGACTCTTATATGAATCAGCACTTAGTTTCTGCATAGGAGAATTTAGGACTTAGAAAAAAAATTGGACAATGCTGAATTACTGGCAATACTGGCTTTCATATATGTTTCATATATGAACAGGAAGTGGATGGTTTGCCTTGAGCATTATCTCCCCCTGACTGAACGGCCATCTTTGTGACAGCAGCTCTGTGAATGGTTAGCAGAAAATCAGTGAAAGAGCAGGACTTAAATGCAAAATTCTTACAGAAATAATTGGACTTGATGTATGAATATGTGAAGAGAATGTTTATGTGATCGGGTGGAGTGGAAGAGGGGGGGGTTAGGCCAGGAAGCATAAATGAGACGCCAAGACAGAGGTTGCGATAACGTGACTTTTATTTAACGTACACCAGAAGCAAACAGAAAGTTAACACCAGAAAGTTAACACCAGAAAGTTAACACCAGAAAGTTAACACCAGAAAGTTAACACCAGAAAGCAGTGTAGATTCTCCTCAGTGAGCACACTCAGTGAAACGTAAACACAAGAGCACAGGTATCGGAATCTAACACCACAAGTCGACTGATTACAACTTCGCGACAAATTTGGTCAGCACTTCGACCGTTCACGTCAACCGACACAATCGAGCAGCACACAGCTCAGTATATCACAAATCGCGTTCTCTCTCTAGTCTAACTGGTCAGTCTTTTAAAGGCTGGCCACTGTCCGATTCCCAATAGCCAATAGGGAGGCTACCTAGTGTAAGCCAACGGGGGGCGTTCTACTTAAAATGCCTGCCCAATGAAAGGGATCGTTAAAGAGGCAGAAATCGTTACAGAGGTGTCACACACCGGAAATATTACGCACACCGGATATGGCTCATTATATTACAACCAGTTACAAAGAAGGGGGAGAGGGGTAAGAGACTAAAACCTCTTCTATGATGTTTCCTGTCAAAAGAAATGACACCCACTTGACAATACGCCGTCCAGCGATACCCAGACAGTCCGGCGGCACATTACATAACGACCACCTAAATCTGGGATAAGAGGTTAGAAATGCATCCGGTCAAGAGTCTACCCTACGATAGTAGACACACAATAATCCTCGCTGGAGACACAACTTGGGTCAGGGGAAGATAATAGACAGGGGAGGCAACTGGGTCGGGCTGGGGATAATTACACAAAAAGACTGTGTACGCCACTTGACTACATCCCCCCCAGCTCTATACCAACTGCGTCCTCGCAGGTACAGCGCCTCGGGAATAGCTGAAAATGACATCTATAAATCAAACACAAGTTCACTCAAGTGAAACAACAAATAAAATCAGAAACGGTAACGGATGACACGCACAGTCACCCAACCCATTCATACAAGACACAATACAACAGGCAATCAATACTCATAGTGTACACACAGTCTCTTAGCAGAACACGAACAGTCTCACAAATGACACATTGCCCACATGACAGCAGCACATTGTTTTCCTGACTGTTCACGAGGGGGTGGTTTAGCTGGGACTTGGAGTAAAGGGGCAGGACAAATTGAGCACAGAATCCCACAATGTTATCGGGTCAGCGTCGTGAAGCTCTACGGGGACTGGGGCTGTCGCAAGCCGATGCTCTTTCTCTGTGAGCTGCTGTCGCAACAACGCTTCCAGGTCTTTGCGAATGTGTCCTGCTGCTTTCCGCTCAATTGACACCTCTTCACACTTGAAAACTAACCGCTCTCTAAGTTGGCGTATTTCTAAGTCCTTCTGAAAACGTTCATCCTGTAACTGTTGTTTGGCCTCCAGTTCCTTCTTCAGTCGGGTCTCTAATCTGTCAATGGAGGCCTCGTGCTTCGACGTCAGCTGTTCCTGAGCAGTCACAACCTCCTCTGTCTGACTGCTCTGCTCGCGGGGCGGTTGCTTGATGGATGTTGACTGCTGGTCCACACGTAGCTCACTGGGCTGTCTCCATGACAGCGGTTGTTCACCTCCATGCCGCTTGGTAGGGCACCTGCTCTGTAGATGCCCGTGGCGGTTGCAAAGCCAACAACGTGGCTTCGCGGATGGTTGCTGTTGACGAGAGGCAGCCGGCGGGCGTTGGTGCAAGGCAGCTCGAAGCTCTGCTGACTTGATGGCGAGTTCGCTGACTTGTAATTGCAAGCTGCGTACCTCAGTGCTGCTCTCTGTTGCTTGTTGTTGTTGCTTCGTCACCACCTCGAAATCTTCCCTCATCCACCTGAGAGCTTCTGCACGGACTGCCGCAAAAGTGACAGCCTCACGCCCTCTCGCAAAGCGCATGAGGTCCCGTCTCATTGCAGGCAAGAACAGTCCGTGCATGAATTGCTCACGAAGTGCAGCATCAGTAACTGTACCGGCAACAACAGCATTCGTCTTCACCTGCAGAGCCTGCAACTTGTGGGCATATGAGAGAATGCCCTCCTCTTGACTCTGGCAGATGCTGTAAAACGACGCTAGTAGAGTGGAAATGCTGGCGTGGTCCCCAAACGTGTCCTGCAGGATGGTCAAGACAAGGTCAGCCGTGGCAGTTGCCTGAGGGGGGTGCAGGTTGATCTCCTTCTTGGCAGGCCCAGCCAGTGACTGGATCAGCCATTCAGCAGCCTCGCCGCCCAGCGCCTCCAGGTTGAAGTGGGCAATGATGCGACGAGCCTCTGTGACGTAGTCGTCTAGCAGACAGCCATCTTTGCTGCTAGTGAAGAGGGGAAGCCTGGGAGGGGAGAACATCTGCCACTGGGGTCTAGGAACCCCGTCGACCGCCATCTTGGATACGCCGAGTACCTCCTAGTCCTACACTGCTTTCCCTGCTTTCTGGTGTTAAACTACGGCGTCTCTACTTCCTGAACCCTGCTCGCAGCGCCAGATGTGATAGGGTGGAGTGGAAGGGGGGGGGAATAGGCCAGGAAGCATAAATGAGACGCCAAGACAGAGGTTGCGATAACGTGACTTTTATTTAACGTACACCAGAAGCAAACAGAAAGTTAACACCAGAAAGTTAACACCAGAAAGTTAACACCAGAAAGTTAACACCAGAAAGTTAACACCAGAAAGCAGTGTAGATTCTCCTCAGTGAGCACACGCAGTGAAACGTAAACACAAGAGCACAGGTATCGGAATCTAACACCACAAGTCGACTGATTACAACTTCGCGACAAATATGGTCAGCACTTCGACCGTTCACGTCAACCGACACAATCGAGCAGCACACAGCTCACTATCCCAAATCGCGTTCTCTCTCTAGTCTAACTGGTCAGTCTTTTAAAGGCTGGTCACCGTCCGATTCCCAATAGCCAATAGGGAGGCTACCTAGTGTAAGCCAACGGGGGGCGTTCTACTTAAAATGCCTGCCCAATGAAAGGGATCGTTAAAGAGGCAGAAATCGTTACAGAGGTGTCACACACCGGAAATATTACGCACACCGGATATGGCTCATTAGATTACAACCAGTTACAAAGAAGGGGGGGGAGGTAAGAGACTAAAACCTCTTCTATGATGTTTCCTGTCAAAAGAAATGACACCCACTTGACAATACGCCGTCCAACGATACCCAGACAGTCCGGCGGCACATTACATAACGACCACCTAAATCTGGGATAAGAGGTTAGAAATGCATCCGGTCAAGAGTCTACCCTACGATAGTAGACACACAATAATCCTCGCTGGAGACACAACTTGGGTCAGGGGAAGATAATAGACAGGGGAGGCAACTGGGTCGGGCTGGGGATAATTACACAATAAGGCTGGATACGCCACTTGACTACATTTATATCATGCTGATGTTTGTGGGTGGCTGGCAGCCCAACCAACCCAACAGCTTGACA
This sequence comes from Littorina saxatilis, assembly GCF_037325665.1. Taxonomy (NCBI): domain Eukaryota; kingdom Metazoa; phylum Mollusca; class Gastropoda; order Littorinimorpha; family Littorinidae; genus Littorina; species Littorina saxatilis. The sequence continues at coordinate 17,185,929 of NC_090257.1, read as the reverse complement.
CTGACAGGTTTGTGTTTTTATTCAAAATCCAGAATTTCCCTCCATTATTTGTTTTACTTTATAGTTCTGGTTCTGCTTCAGGTGATCAAATCATGTTTACCAGCACTACTTTGGTTCAAGCAACAAGAAACTGTGGCAGCTGTGCATATTCAAGAAAATTATTTGTGGCTGTAACTTGTTTGTTGTTTCTTGTTCATAATTTCAAGTTTCAAGGTTATTGGATTTGAAGAGGACAATGAACATGTCTTACTCCTCTTCTTGTGACCAGTGATTTAGAGATCTGTTTGTTTTTGCCCTCAAAATAAACACAACTTCAGTAAAGATATGTATATATACTGAACCAAAAGGTATTTTGCAGTTGGATTCATTATAATTCAAAGTCAAGACAGTTAAATTGGGTTAAGCAGGTCACTGTTGCTGTTATTTCCCTTGTAAACACAAATGTAGGTCAAGGTTGTGTGTCTAGTATGAGACATATAAATATCATATATGAGACATATAAGAATCCTATAAGGGAGATGTAGGTTTCATATAAGATTCTTATAAGTCTCATATATGAACATTTCATATAAGAGACCTATAGCTTTCTTATAAGAGAATATAAGATTCATATAAGAGACCTATATGAGCTCAGGTTATAGGTTCATATATGATTCATATAAGTTTCTTATAAGAATTTACCTCATTTGCATTTAAAATACCTATAAGCCACATATATGAAACTAGAGGAATACCCGGCTTCGCCGGGGTGAATCGCGAGACAGAGACAGACAGCGTGGCGGTTCATCACAATCACCTCTGCAGGCGAATTAAGTCCTGTCAAACGGGATTGAGAATTTTAGAGCTTATTTCTTAGCCCTATATTATCTGTTGTGGCTTCTCAAATGCCAGAACATACAGACAGACAAAAGCCGCTAGACCCCATCACAAACAGAACTCTACAATCCACAGGTTTTTGCCCACACACACACACACAAACACACACACAGAGAAACCGTATATATATATATATATATAATGTATATCTATATCTGTAAATATATAGAGATAGGTGACAGTGTATTTTTCGCGTGGCTATAAATTGATTCGACCTTTTCACTTTGACAGTAAGAACAACTTACGGGTGCAAGGGAAGCGTTCTGGACAGCGCAGTGACATTCTAAAAATAGTTACTCAGAAACGGGAATTTGGGGTGAACGGCGCGAGACAGAGACAGACAGCGTGGCGGTTCACCACAATCACCTTTGAAGGCGAAGTCCTGTCAAACGGGATTGAGAATTTTAGAGCTTATTTCTTGGCCCTATATTATCTGCTGTGGCTTCTCACATGCCAGAACATACAGACAGTTAAAATTAATATTAAAAGTCCTACGGTTTTGAGCCATTAAGGACTTGAGTGTTTGTCCGCTTTCACATACAGACAGACACAAGCCGCTAGACCACATCACAAACAGAACTCTACAATACACAGGTTTTTGCCCACACACACACACAAACACCCACACACACAGAGAAGCCGTATATATATATGCATATCTGTATCTATAAATATATAGAGATAGGTGAGAGTGTATTTTTCGCGTGGCTATAAATTGATTCGACCTTTTCACTTTGACAGTAAGAACAACTTACGGGTGCAAGGGAAGCGTTGTGGACAGCGCAGTGGACAGCGCAGTGACATTCTAAAAATAGTAATAGTAACTTAGAACTGAACGGGAAAGCCACACGAAGGAAGGGAGATAAACGCCAAACACTGGAGAAGATAAGGAAGAGTTACTTATAATGGTGAAATGAACACAAAAACGAAAATGAGTTCAGCGCTGCGCGCTGAGAGCACGTGTTGAAATATCTCATCGATGATATTGTGTCCGGGGTGTAGCTGAATACGGTGTCCAAATTTGAAAAAGATCCACCGAGAACTTTGGCGTTGTGATGTGGTGTAGCGGCTATGGTGTGTCGGTATGGGGGCCCGGGTAGCTGAGGTGGAACCAAAATAGCTGAGGTGGAACCAAAATCGGTTCCGCGCTGCGCGCTGAGAGCATGTGTTGAAATATCGACCAGGTTGTGTCGTGTCCCGGGTCTACCTGAATATGCCCATCAAATTTGAAGCAGATCCATCGAGAACTTTGGCCGTGCATCGCGCACAGACAGATACACAGACAGATACACAGACACACAGACACACAGACACACAGACACTAGTCGTATATATATATAGATTGTCATACAAGACTCTTATAAGAATCTTATATGAAATTGGGTCCAATTTCTTATAAGAACGTTTCGTACGGGAAATTACAGCAGAAACAGTTGTTTGTTTTTTCTCTCATTGTTTTAGCTTCATAGCTTTAGATAGCATTAAAAGCAAGGAAGAACAACAGCAATTTACCGAGTTTGATGTTTGGCAGTTTCTTTCTTTCTTTATTTGGTGTTTAACGTCGTTTTCAACCACGAAGGTTATATCGCGACGAGGGAAAGGGGGGAGATGGGATAGGGGAAAGGGGGGGGGGGGAGATGGGATAGAGCCACTTGTTAATTGTTTCTTGTTCACAAAAGCACTAATCAAAAAATTGCTCCAGGGGCTTGCAACGTAGTACAATATATGACCTTACTGGGAGAATGCAAGTTTCCAGTACAAAGGACTAAACATTTCTTACATACTGCTTGACTAAAATCTTTACAAACATTGACTATATTCTATACAAGAACCACTTAACAAGGGTAAAAGGAGAAACAGAATCCGTTAGTCGCCTCATACGACATGCGGGGTGCAGAGAAATAAGGATGTGGAAAAGAAGACTTTTGGTAAGTGAAATAAAGGTGATGGATCCAGTCAGGTAGAAATAAGACAACAAGAAAAGAATTGGAAAACTGCAGGGAATAGTTGGGAGAGTTTTCTTGGAAGGAAATATAGGTGAAAGGACTGGTAAGGCAGAAATAAGACAAAAGAAGAGAAGAAACAGAACCGTTAGTCGCCTCTTACGACATGCTGGGTAGCACCGGGTAAATTCTTTCTAGTCCCAACCAATATGGGACTCTCCCTAACCCGCGGGGGGTATGTTTGGCAGTGATGCCTTCTTCCACTGTAAACCATTCGGTCAACCAAAACAGATCTGTATACAATTTTTACATGGGATGAAAACCATCTTTTCAAAAGTATTCATACCCAAATTCTACTAAATCAATTTTTCTGGAGGACCGTTTAGATAATGAAACAAAGAACCAGCAGCTAGACTAAGTGGAAGGCGAAATAGGTGCCTCACTTTCATTCTGTGAAAGGGAGACTACTGCGTCACCCTTCACAGCAGACTGTGCAGAGTTGTCTGCCTGCAAAGAGCACAAGCTTAGTTATAGTAGCTTGACGTTTCTTCTACGTCGCTGGCTAGACACCTGTCAATTGTAGAGCTCGATCGGTTTGTGATGGGGTCTGGCTGCTGTCTCCTTGTATGCTCCAAAACTCTCAACCCTGGTTGACTTGCCTTCTCCAAAGGTGATTCTTGTGCTTCCACCACTCCATTACAATCCCTTTTGTTTTTTCAGGAGAGATTATCCATTCGGTGGACTATAAAGACCCTCTCACCAATGGCTTTGTGGGGAAGCGTGTGCTGCTGGTGGGCATTGGAAACAGTGCTGTGGATGTTGCTGTGGACTGTGCCACTGTGGGAAGGTATGACAAAGAAGTGCAAAGGTTCTTTGTTTTTTGTTTGTTTATTTGTAGACTATTTTTTAAAAGAGCAGTCAAGCCAAAATGTTCAGTGGACTGTGTGCATTGTATGGAGGATAACGAGTTTAATATCGGATGTTGTATATTATCCTAATTTTTGTGTGTGTGTGTGTGTGGGGGGGGGGGGGGGGTGGCTGGGGTTTGAGGGCCCATGCAGTATTGTCTTTACATGTGAGTTGTTCTTCAGTACTGCATGGTGACAGAAAGGGGGAAAAGTGGTCAAAATTCAAATCTCTAGTTTTGTTTTTGAAATATAGCTATTCATAAAGCAGAAATACTGTAGTATCTGATGTACATAAGAAAAAATCACTGGTTCACATGGTTCTTACATAATCTAACTTTTAAAGCTGGTTCTTGTGTGTCTGTGTGTATGTTTGTATGATGACGATAGGACCCAAAACGGCTGCACGGAATGAGACAGGAATTGCAAAGAATGTTCTTTGCCACTCGAGTCGTGTCAAAGGGTACTTTTGGAATAGCAAATTTGAAAGGATTCTTTAAAAAAAAACCGGTGGAAAACATTATATACCCTGTGGGCTATCGAGGATCTGGGCTATCGAAACATGGTCTTGTTAAAAGACGTTTTCAAATGTTTAACGGGGAGATACACTCGAAGCACATTTAGCGAAGTTATGTTGCCAAATCATCAAAGATCAACATTTCACTACACGGATCGATGCACACAGTCGAAATAGATGTGACTTGCACACGACCGAAGACTACTTACTAGCAGACGACAAGATCTAAATATTTTAGATTAGTGAGAGCAATCCGTTGAAGAACAGTTACTTCGCTTATTCGTCTTCAGTTAAGCTTATTTCCCCTGCCATAAGTTTCCTTGCAGATCTGCAGTCGCGTAGTGAAATGAACTAGTGTCATCAGAAGATTCTTCTCAGTCAATGATCGAAGCACAGTAAGTTCTATCCTGACAAAAGTCACTTTAGGAAAACACGACCATTGACTTCATTTATGAGCCCAAAGGTAACAATATCGACAAGAATGTATGCATTTGACATTAAATGAAACATTCATAGACAGTTTCCAACTCATCAGATCTTCCAAAGAGCCTTCATTCGTGAAAAACGAAGATTTTAATCAGACAGGTATCGGAAACAATCTCTTGGTCACCTGCGTTTCTCCTTCCGAGGCGACGTGACGGCGCCACATTTGTTTGTTTATGGCTGTTTATCGCGAAACAACACAGTTGAAATTTGTGTGTAAAATATCAAAAATATGTTTTGCATGTAATCTCCGAATCAGTTTCTTATCTGCGTTTTGATGGTAATTCAGTCAGAGTGGAGTAACGTTACTCTGAATCGAAGGCGATGGTAACCTGCGTTGCATGTGCGACGGCGTGAACAAATTTGATTGCAATATTTTATACAGGAAGTAAATTTCAATGATTCTGGCTCAGTCTTGCAGATCTGTTATGCAGTGTTTTGGTAGTGTATCTGCTTTTCTACTATGAAGCTCATTTGGAGTGATACGTTCATCGAAGTGGGGTACCCTATGTGTGACATCAGCCGTATGCAGATTACGCCTCAGAACACTCGCATTTCACAAAGACAACAATAATTTGCAACATTTCAAGAACTGCATCAGTTTTATTAGATACTATTTAAACAAAAACAGCACAGACACGACTATTATCAACAACACAGAACGGGAGGTAAGTCGGCAAAAATACTCCTAGTGTGCGTTTCCGTTTTTGGTCGCCATTTTTGCTAGCATTTTCAGTCAATCTTAACATTTCCATATCTATTGAATGATTGTAGTATTTTCTTTGATTGTGGCAATTTTCCTATCTCTCTGGCATGTACTGGTTGCTTTGTGACCAGTTCCCCCTCTAGACTTTATTGAAAAATGCGTCCGTGTGAGCTGACCCCCACTTATCACCAGTAGCAAAGAACAACTCATGTACATGTTAGAAGCGATGTAAATCATTTTCTGTATGTGTGTATGTGTAAATGTGTGTATCATGCATGGGAATTGAAATAAGTAAAAAAAGGCTGAACACTTGTAAGTAAGCCTGCGCCTATAGCCCTACTAGGGGGATCCGGGGGCATGGTCCCCCGGAAAAAATTCTCCAAAGAACCCAATTTGTGCAATTTGGTGTCATCTGAGCTCCAAGTTTCGGCGGACACTTGAGCTTTTCGGCGGAACAAAAAACAAATTCGGCGGAAATTTGCCTTTCGGCGGACAATTCCCATGCCTGGTGTATGTTTTAGTGTATATGTGTGTGCGTGTGCATGCGTGGGTGTGTGTGTTTGTGTATAGTAGTGCAAGCAAACACATGTACACGAGTTTCGGAAGGATTCACATTCTCTTTGAAGCATTATCAACCAGTCCACAGAAACAAAACACACTTTGTTCAACAAAAGTCTTTCTGTTTGATTGATTATCAGGTGTAAATCAGTGTACATCAGTACGAGGTCAGGAGCCTGGATCCTTCCCAACTATGTCTTCGGTCTACCAACTGACCTGTACGCCTGCCGCGCCTTCTTCCTGTTGCCATGGAAATGGGGCAACTTTATCTTAGAGACTGTGATCAAATTCCTCTATGGCAACCCTAAGAGGTAGCGCTTGAGATTTGCTGACATAGTTACATGGTGTGTTGAAGTATCAATATTACAGAAAAAATTGGTAGAAGACCGATATGTGTGTGTGTGTGTGTGTGTTTAATTTACATATGCTGCATATTCTGATTGTCAAAACAAAAAAAAAGTTTCACTTTATTTTCATTTATTAGAAATTAAACAAAGTGTCATTTTCATGAGAGAAAAAAACACAATGAATCAAAGCAAAACAAAAAACTAACCAACAGAATTTTCTTTTTTACTAAAGTTAAAATGCCTATAAAAAGTACAAGAATCAAACATTCAGTTTTAATTTGTAATAGACTGTACAGATTTTCAATTTTTTGAGTCACTTGAGAAAAAGTGACTCTATGTAATCGGTCAGTGTTAGTCTGTCCGGCCGGCCGTCCGGCCGGCCGTCCGGCCGGCCGTCCGTAGACACCACCTTAACGTTGGACTTTTCTCGGAAACTATCAAAGCGATCGGGCTCATATTTTGTTTAGTCGTGACCTCCAATGACCTCTACACTTTAACGATGGTTTCGTTGACCTTTGACCTTTTTCAAGGTCACAGGTCAGCGTCAAAGGAAAAATTAGACATTTTATATCTTTGACAAAGTTCATCGGATGTGATTGAAACTTTGTAGGATTATTCTTTACATCAAAGTATTTACATCTGTAGCCTTTTACGAACGTTATCAGAAAAACAAGGGAGATAACTAGCCTTTTCTGTTCGGCAACACACAATTTAACGTTGGGCTTTTCTCGGAAACTATAAAAGTGACCGGGCTCAAATTTTATGTGAACGTGACTCATTGTGTTGTGAATAGCAATTTCTTCCTGTCCATCTGATGCCTCATATAATATTCAGAACTGCGAAAGTGACTCGATCGAGCGTTTGCTCTTCTTGTTATTTGTATATTTCATTGAAAATTACTTTCTATTCCAATGATGGGTTTTTAGAATGTTCATGCAGCCAGTAAAGTCAAGCGATATTCAAGGGTAGTTGCAGACATGTGTACATTAAATGATAATGATGGTGTGTCGTCTCTTCCAGGTGGGGTTTGAACCCCAAAATGAAGGCACTGCAGACACAGCCGACTGTCAGTCCGACTCTGATTCACCACATTCAGCGCAGGAACATCAAGATTGTTCCCAACATCTCAGTACGTTTCTCTTGATGTTTTTTTTGTTGCAAGCTGAGTTTTTGTTGTGTGGGTTGTTTTTTTTCTCAAAATAATGGAAGGGTGCAGTGGAAACACCCAGTTCACCCCTTATTTTTCTCCAAAATCTAAGAAAATCAAGGAGAGGGAGTCTTCTAAATGGGGAAAATGTACAGCAGTTATAAACAAAATCTGGAGGTTTTCTAAAATTGAGATGATTCCACTGTGCACTGACACGATTAACAGTATGATTTACTAGGGCTTCGTGGAGAGCATGTGTCCCTACATTACAAGTGGCCTGTCTTGACAGGTCTATTTTGGCAATGACAATAACTAAAGGGACAACAAAACGACGTGTCCTTTCACATGAGGGGCTTTACGTGTCAGGTACCACTGTAATTAATCCTCTGGGTTGGAGAGGCTGGGAGATTCTATTCCAATCACTCAGCATCATCCCATTTCAGGGTCACCAAGTGGAACGGATGCACTGTAGTTACAGTGTTTTTGTGCATGTGCGTGGGCATGTGTGTGGGTGTGTGTGTGATAAGAATCTGTCAACCCTGTTCTTGTTGACCGACCTTAATTTGGGGCGGTCTTAAAAGGGGGGGGGGGGGTGTTATAGGGGTTCCGGACCGTCCCCACCCCACCGGCTGTCAAAAAAAATTAATACTAACTTTAAAAGAAATAATGAGTGGCTGCTGACACCTGCAGTTGATCATGTTTAAAATCAAGGATAAGCCATAAATTGTTCATAAAATAGCTAAAACTCTTCTGAGTATATGTTAACTGGTTGTCCAGTAATACATGTATAGTGGAGTCCGGGTACAACAAATCTCAAGGGAGATACATTTTAGTTCGTTATATCAGTAATTCGCTGTAGAGTTTTCAACCCTAAATGGCCTCAAGACAAGTTTTCCCAATCAGCTTCAAATGATCGTCCCATCGATCTTAATCCTTGGAGAGTACAATTTCTGCATGTTTTCAACAGCTTCATAATATAATCCATAGAGAGAGGCAAACTAACAGGGGGAGGTGCATGAAAAGAGTCAGTTTTCACGATAAAACTTTGACTCGCTCATTCACGGGACATAACTGCACTCCTGACTGTCCACAGTGTTGAGCAATTTAGGAGACTTCACTGCCTGAGGAGAGTATTGATTCAAACGAACGCGTGGTTCTATATCGCGTCACTCGGTCACGGATCGGAGAAAACAAAAAAACAGTTCGAGATTTCGAAACCATGTTCGTCAGCCATTGCTTTTAGCAAGACAGACCACATGTGCACGAGCTTCGCTGACGTACATCGCAAAATGTCATGACGTCACCACAACTTTTGGTTTTGGTTCGATCTGTTCCGTGCACCTCCCGCTGTTAGTTTGTTCAGAGTTCGCTCATCACGCGATGTGCACTTGTGTTTGTGTATTTTTGTCTTTGGAGACAATTATTGACATCAGTTCGTTGTAGCCTTGTGACTTTTAGAGACAAAACGGCTCTGGGGCGATGAAAACGTGTTTCTTAAAAGAGGGGTTCGTTATGCAAATGAGTTCAAAAGGTTCGATGGAGCCGGAAAGTAACAAGTAAGAAATAGAAGGCTGTCTGCCGGGAAATCAATGACAGTTTGTTAAAAGAAGGATTTCGTTATAGCCAGGTTTGTTATAGCTGGACTCCACTGTACAAATAAACAGAAGCATGGAAGAGACCACATACTCGCCATTCACTTTCTTACTATGTGTGCATTTTTTATCTCCAGAAAGTTGACGGAGACACTGTGCAGTTTGTGAATGGAGAGACGGCTCAGTTTGACAAGATTGTCTACTGTACAGGATACAAGATTGACCTCCCTTACCTGTCCCACGATCTCCGCGCCAAAGTTCTCGATGAAGGGTCAAACGCCATTGCTGTAAGTTTGGTCTGTTTCAATGGTTGGTTCGTTGGATGGTTTGGTTGGCTTTTTTGGTTTGTTAGCTTCAATGGTTTTCTGTTGAACTTTATTTCTTTTTTGGGGGGGGGCTCTTGGAGTTAAATGGCCATTTTTAGTTTTGTTTGTTTGAATTTAAAGCTGGGTTCTGTATTCCTCTGTGAGCAAGTTTGAGTTCCTTGTACTGCCACTGAAGATTACAGTTTCCATCCTTGTTCTTATTTTTGACTCACATGCGAAGCAAAAGTGAGTCTATGTACTCACCCGAGTCGTCCGTCCGTCCGTCCCCCCCGTCCGTCCGTCCGTCCAGGTGTCCGTCCGGAAAACTTTAACGTTGGATATTTCTTGGACACTATTCAGTCTATCAGTACCAAATTTGGCAAGATGGTGTATGATGACAAGGCCCCAAAAAACATACATAGCATCTTGACCTTGCTTCAAGGTCAAGGTCGCAGGGGCCATAAATGTTGTCTAAAAACAGCTATTTTTCACATTTTCTCTGAAGTTTTTGAGATTCAATACCTCACCTATATATGATATATAGGGCAAAGTAAGCCCCATCTTTTGATACCAGTTTGGTTTACCTTGCTTCAAGGTCAAGGTCACAGGAGCTCTTCAAAGTTGGATTGTATACATATTTTGAAGTGACCCTTATGAAATGTGACCAAAATAAGGTAGTGAACCACTAAAAGTGACCATATCTCATGGTAGAAAGAGCCAATAAGCACCATTGTACTTCCTATGTCTTGAATTAACAGCTTTGTGTTGCATGACCTTGACCTTGGGTCAAGGTCACATGTATTTTGGTAGGAAAAATGTGTAAAGCAGTTCTTAGTGTATGATGTCATTGCTAGGTTTAGTTATTTCAAGGTCATGTAAAGGTCAAGGTCAAGCATGTGAGTCGTATGGGCTTTGCCCTTCTTGTTCTTTTATATATGGGTAATTACTTGTTCGTTTTAAAAACTTGCAAGTCGACGAATTTGTGAGTGCTTGGATCAAATTTTTGCATTGATTGTACCTTTCATGTTTTCTGTTTATAATATCTCATCGATTATATGAATCTCACAACAGATGTACAAGAACGTGTTTTCACCAAATTTGGGCTCGAACCTGGCGTTCATTGGATTCGTTCAGCCGGCAACAGGCGGTGTGCTGACCATGTCAGAAACACAGGCCAGGTGGTTCAGCCAAGTTTGCCTCGGTAATGTGCGTCTGCCGCCCAAACATGAAATGGAGCAGGCCATCAGGACAGAGAAGGTGAAGAAACCGCCTGTTTGTTTCAAATTGAATATGTGTTGTTTTTGTTGTTTGTGTGTGGATTTTATTAATTGTAATCATGATATCGTCTATGATTTTCTGCAAAGACTCATTATATGATCTGCTGTCTGTTGCTTATTATTACAGTATTGTAGGTGTCTGAAGCTTTCATAATTGTTTTCCTGAAAGCAGAGATACAGCTAGGTTTTGTAGTGTATATGGTTTTAACACATCAAGGACAAATCTCATCCATGATCATGGCAGGTAATTATGAATACGTTTTATGTACTGCGTTTGAACTCAGATGACGCAGAGTGACAAATGGTACCAATCGGCACGCCATACCATTCAGAAAGACCCCATCGTCTACAACGATGAAATTGCTTCCTTCTTCGGTGCAAAGCCAGAGCTGCTCAAACATCCTTCTCTTGCTTGGAGGTAGGGCAACATTCATTCTTGTGTCCCGACTTTTATTTTAAACGTTTGCTGATGAATTCCAAATTCAAATGTGCCTTTCTGAAAGCCATCTTTTCTTTACTTTCTTTATTTGGTGTTTAACGTCGTTTTCAACCGTTCAAGGTTATATCGCGACGGGGAAAGGGGGGAGATGGGATAGAGCCACTTGTTAATTGTTTCTTGTTCACAAAAGCACTAATCAAAAAATTGCTCCAGGGGCTTGCAACGCAGTACAATATATTACCTTACTGGGAGAATGCAACTTTCCAGTAGAAAGGACTTAACATTTCTTACATACTGCTTGACTAAAATCTTTACAAACATTGACTATATTCTATACAAGAAACACTTAACAAGGGTAAAAGGAGAAACAGAATCCGTTAGTCGCCTCTTACGACATGCTGGGGAGCATCGGGTAAATTCTTCCCCCTAACCCGCCGGGGGTTTCTAAAATCCAAGGAGTTAAAAAAAAATCTAAACATTTGACTGTGAATGTCAAACAAAGGGAGGTAAGCACTCTAGACAGTAAGCGAGGTGTGTGTAGATCGATGATGATGAAAGCTGCTTGTTCGTTCATTGTTTCATATCATCTTGGGTGTCAAGAAGCTTTTCCCACATACTTCTTACTTTCGCTGATGGGGTCTATGTCGACCAAAAGAGTGGGATTCCCTGTAGGTGGAGTTCCTGTAGGGGGATTCCCTATCCACAGGGTTGAGTTTTTCAATAAAACTTGCAAACCATACTTGAATTTCTAAGAAATATAAAAAAAGATCGAAAAACATCAAATTCTACCGATGTTGCTAAGCATCACATGACTTTCAGCGATATCGGCGAAACGCTACAGGAACTACACCAGGGATCGCGTTTACGCACGATTTTTGCGTATTTGACGCATTTTAAAAGTCGCTGACGCGTTTTTTTCGCCGCGCCGCGTAAGCCATACGCAAAAATATTGTAACTTTTTCTTGTCTTCACGCAGCGCTTTTGCTCTGACTTAATAATCACCCGATCCTGAAACTGACTATAGGGCTCGAGAAGTGACGACACACATGAAATCTGCGCGTCAAAACTAAAGTCCGTTTCTTTTTGCATCGAAGTATCGCAAACGAACGTAACGAGGGTATTACCAGATAATGTCTTGTCGGATAATGAAACAGACATTAGCTCCTCTCCCATCTCGCGCTTCCAAAAGGCGGAAAGTGTGTCCAGTCGTATTAGAGCGGGAAACAAACTCAGCATGGCGTCTAAAAGTCTTTTTGCTCTGGGATTTTCAACAACGAAGCGTGCGACTGAGGATCTTACTGAAAGTGAAAGTTCAGATAATGAAGAGGAACAACCGTCAAGTTCAACAAGTTCAGCAGGAAAACTCGCCGTATTTAGGTAAGGAGTGTCTTTAAGTCTTTCGTGCGTGTTTTGTTTGTGTCTGTACGTGTTTTCGTAGTACGCAAAAATATTGGTCCGTGACGCGTTTTTTTCGTTTCGTTGCGTATGACTTACGCGTTTTTTAAAAAGCTAGCGTGATCCCTGCTACACCCTGTGGTACTCCCTGTATACAGGGAATCCACCTACAGGGAATCCCACTCTTTTGGTCGACATAGACCCCATCAGCCTTACTAACGGTTGTCTGTCTTTGGGAGTGATCACCTCCCTTTTTTGAATAGCGATCTAGGATATTTTCTTATGTTATTTTTGCACTTGAATTGCTGGGGGAGGATGATAACAGGTTAACGCAGACAATGTCATTCTCAGATTTCTTTTGTTAGGCATGTTCGATGGCTGTCAGCAACAATCATTTCAGCTTGACATTAATGATTTAGCCTATCACTTTAGAAATATGCACTGTATATGTTTGGTGAGAAAACAACTTGAATGTGACCCATCCAGTTTATTTTTATAGCATATAAATAATTTTGGAGGAACAAAATCACTTCGTCTTGCAATAGTCAACCTTGATTTTAGACTGATGTTCAGCTCTTGTAAATGTGCTCGCATGTATGTGTGTGTGTCGGGGGGAAAGAGATAGAGACAGAGAGCAAGAAAAAAGACTAATAGGGAGTATGTTTGTGCATCAGTGCACATGCGATGCCAGTCTGCAAAGCCCGCAGTTTGCAACTATTTCTCCAAAAAAAAATCTCTCGGTCTTGCAATATTCCTCCTCGATTTCAGACTGATGCTGAGCTCTTGCGGTGCTTCCCAGTACCGTCTTCAGGGGCCAGGAAGGTGGAGTGGTGCCGCCGCCGAAGTGCGTAGAGTGCCCTTGACCGACATGATGAACTTCAGCGGATACCTGGGCGCTGCTGTCATCGCCATTCTTCTCTTCTACGTCCTTCGCATTGTCTTCCACATCGGGTCCTTCATATTCTGAGCAGAATGTGAAAAAAACTGAGAGGGAAACTGCTTCATGTTTTGAGCTGAAAGTGTCAAGGGAAATTGGCTATATCATCAGTGGTACTCGTACACTGTTAACTTTGTAGACATCCATGATTGGTGAAATTTGTCATCCAGAATACAGGAAAAGAAGGATTTCTTTTATTTCTTTGAAGATTATATGTAATTTGTGTTATATATGATAAAAATATGTAATTGTATTAATTTAATATCATTGATCAAATTTTGAGCTGTGAATTATTCTATTTTTTGGTGGACATTTTTATCTACGCCTATACAATTTTGTCAGGAAAGACCCTTTTGTCAATCGTGGGATCTTAAACGTGCATACCCCAATGTAGTGCGCACGAAGGGACCTCGGTTTATCGTCTCATCCGAAAGACTAGCACTTGAACCCACCACCTAGGTTAGGAAAGGGGGGAGAAAATTGCTAACGCCCTGACCCAGGGTCGAACTTGCAACCTCGCAAGTGCGTTACCACTCGGCCACCCAGTCCTTGAGTTAATTTAAAATTTAAAAGTGTGGAAAAAGATAAGGACATTGTGAGTGGATGGATGCACCTTATTGGAATGAACACTTTACAAGAATGTGCATGGCAAACAGCAAAGCAAACCAGGGGTCACGCTCTTTGCGAAAATGTACATGAATCGTATTTTCAGGTGCCGTATCACGCGCAAAGTAATAATATCTGTTTTTGCGCCAACCTACGCCAATCACTCCAAGTCAGCAAGATCCCTGCAAGCAAAAGTATGTTGTCACTGCTTGCTGAGGAGATGTACACGTGTGCATTGATATGTGAATGTAATCTTATTTGCTAGTCCAACTTTTCATTTAACTTTACTCAACTAGTCAAATGTGAAGATATGTTGTGAAGTGTTAACTGCTAAGCGCTTTCACTGACAGATAGAAACACGCATGCTGAAAAATAATTTGTGTATACTATTTTTATATGCTGATTGCACACATATTTTTGATTCCTGTACCAAAACGGATTTTGTTTTTTGGTGTGTAGCATGTCTATTTAATTGGCAACAGCGTGTCAGGGTGATGTTATGAGGGCAGGAGGGTAGGCTGAGATGAAGGTGGTGTCAGGGTGATGTTATGAGGGCAGGAGGGTGGGCTGAGATGAAGGTGGTGTCAGGGTGATGTTATGAGGGCAGGAGGGTGGGCTGAGATGAAGGTGGTGCCAGGGTGATGTTATGAGGGCAGGAGGGTGGGCTGAGATGAAGGTGGTGTCAGGGTGATGTTATGAGGGCAGGCTGAGATGAAGGTGGTGTCAACGATTCAACTGATATGTTACGAGTTTGCCCAGGGGTCACGCTCGTTGCAAAATTGTGCGTACATATTGGATTTTCAGATGCCATACACATTTTAGCCCCATTGCTGCGCAAAGTAGCTCTTGTTTTGCGTCAGTCCACGCAAATCAGTCACAGACCCGTGGTTTGCTTCTTCAGTATAGACATATTGGGCTGCAGTGCGAGCCCAGAACATTTTCCTCTATCTTTGCTGCGCTGGCTGCAAAACCCCTCCGCGTGGAGGTACGTGTTTCCAGACACATCGTACGTAGGGTGAGGCAAACGGTGCCTTATAACAGTGCTGTGTATTAAGTTGCAGGTGAGAACCAACACAAAGCAGTCGGTCTGTGACAATCGTTTTATTCAAGAAGGCTATAATGAATTCAATTGCAAACTTCATTTTTTTTCACCTGTGGTATCTGCTGTATACTCCTCTAAGATGTTGCAGTAAACAAAATAATTAAAAAAATCAACAAATCAACAGCATTACTTGCAGTTTCAGTGACTGGGTAACAACATCTGACTTTCATTTTGGTACTTGTTTTAATTAAATCTTGTAAGCTGTAAAGAGGCTCATGTGCTGCAGTGATTTGTAAAGATATAGTTTCTATATAAAAAATATTGTACAGCTTAGAGTGACGTACAAAATTAAATCCAATTCCAGACATCTTCCTCTGTGTGCACATGATTGTGATGTGTATCTGCGAGTGTGTGCATATATTTGTCTTGTGAACTTAATAACTTCAGTTTTAATATTTGCATATACGTTTTGATGAGGATTACATAACTCCATTATTATTCGGCACTTCCATTCTCTTCAACACGCATCCCTGGCAAGTGAATGATGGTGGATCATTCAATAATAGGGAGGTTTAGATATTGCGTCACGTACCCCGACCTCACCTATCCCTATCGAGATAAGTCACGCAGAGGAATGTTGTAAAAACTGCTCGTTAGATACCACGTCACGTATCAAAGTCAGTAGAGCAAAACTCCTTTCGAACATCATGCATTTCGTGCTTTAAAAAATCGTGGACAGCGCGCTAAAGTCTGCAACAATACCCAGTGTTAAAACTGCTACTGTCATTGTGTGGGTGTCGCTGTGTGCTGCACGTGGAAGTTATGTTCCACTGACCCAGATCATACCGAGTGTTAACCAGCAGGTAAAATCAATGATTTTTCTTTTTCTTAAAGGAAACAGAAAAGAAAAATAGGGCAATCGAACTTCGAGCGTTGGTTTGTGTTCGTTCTGGGTCACTGGCCACCACGCTTTCATCCCCGCTTATAAGGGTGTGTGTAAGTGGGCGTCGTTGTTTTTCTGACTGTCGCCGTGTGCGAATGTGTGTATATGTGTGTGTGTTTGTATATATATGTCTGTCTGCTTGTCTGTCTGTCTGTCTGTGTAAATGGGTGACGCCATGTGTGTGCGAGTGTGTATATGTGTGGGTGTGCGTGCATACGCGCATGCCTTTATGTGTGTACCCAAACCTACCCTTCAATTCAAATGAATTGGACGGAACATTACTTTATGGTCGTTTACAAAATCTTTATGAAACAAAACATTCTTGCTATGGAGTTTTACTAACCAAACTAAACAACACCTCCCCACCACCATCACACACACATGATACACGTGTGCATTGGGTTACCTAGCAGACTTGATCTGTTCCTGGGAAAAGGTTACTGTTATGCTGAATTTTCAGTCTTTTTAAACATACGCTTCCTCGCGCAAGGTACTTGCTTCCTGGGAGTATTTTGGTCGAGATGACATTTCTAAATTTAGCTTGGGTAAAAAAAGTACATTTTAAGGGGCTTATTGTCCGTCGGGTCTTAATTGACTATGTTGGACATGAATTGGTTTATACGATTCGAGTTTTACGCCCTCACGGCTTTTTGATGTTTGCGTGTTTAGGTGGTATCAGCCATCTGCACTTATGGTAGAACGACCAAGATCTTTAACGTGCCATTGTGGTGACACGGGGGTGGGAGATGGATACCGTCACTGGGTCTGCACATAAAGTTGACTCGTGTCCGTCCCGGCCCGGATTCGAACCAGCGACCTCTCGATCACAAGTCCAGTGCTCTACCACCTGAGCTACCCGGGCCCCCAAGCTTGGGTCGTCCTTGCGTGCTTCATGGTTTGCTGTGATATCGCAGAGCCGTTGTAACGGGTCACCCGATTTATTTAATTTTAGTCAAGCAACCACACAACTAAAAAATGTGGTTTATGCGCCAGGATATAGGAAAATGCTGTAAGGGGAGGTCTCGTACTTTATTTGAATGGTTCATATTTAGATTTTAAAGTAATATGAGATATGTTGCCGTATCAGAAGCACGCACAGCGATCGACAGTGGGAATACCCGCAGTGATAGGGGTGTAGTATGCACGTAACGTGGTATCTAACGCTCAGAATTTCAATCAATCAATCAATATGAGGCTTATATCGCGCGTATTCCGTGGGTACAGTTCTAAGCGCAGGGATTTAAAAAAAAATTTTTTTATGCAATTTATATCACGCACATATTCAATGCCGTGTGAGATGGAATTTTTTTTTACACAATACATCACGCATTCACATCGGCCAGCAGATCGAAACCATTTCGGCGCATATCCTACTTTTCACGGCCTATTATTCCAAGTCACACGGGTATTTTGGTGGACATTTTTATCTATGCCTATACAATTTTGCCAGGAAAGACCCTTTTGTCAATCGTGGGATCTTTAACGTGCACACCCCAATGTAGTGTACACGAAGGGACCTCGATTTTTCGTCTCATCCGAAAGACTAGCACTTGAACCCACCACCAAGGTTAGGAAAGGGGGGAGAAAATTGCTAACGCCCTGACCCAGGGTCGAACTCGCAACCTCTCGCTTCCAAGCGCAAGTGCGTTACCACTCGGCCACCCAGTCCAGAATTTGTAAAAAAGAAGGTCACAGTGTTCACGTATTATCGAAACACCGACACATATGCACTAAAATCCATTCTAGGGGAGCTTTTCCATTATTTTTTCTACCGGAGGGATTGAATTCATTCCACTGAACAGATTTAACTACAACATACATTTGAACGAGCGGTATTTTGCTTTCTGTGTCTGCTTTTCGAAGTGAATCGAGGCGAGCACACTCAATAGGCCCACAGAAGGATACGCGACGTAAGTCTCAGCGCCTTGTCGTTCGTGGGGTAATGCTCTTGACACATCGGCGACTACGATGTATACAAACCAGAATTATGAAATATGGACTGAAGCGTGAAGGAAAGATTCCAGAAAATATTGAGCATCCTTGCACCCTTCTCAGATGGTTGGACTTGATAAAATCTGACATACGTTGCGCTGACGTATGGAAGGGTTTGCTACGTGAACACGTACCTATAATCATCACACGCAGCGCGACCCGCATGTGAGATACGTGTCCCGGTAGGTGACGTAGCTGATAGGTGACGCAGTTTCTAAACCTCCTTAATATCAGCTTCCTCATGTGTTCTGAAACATGTAAACCTACCTCTCCCTGCTTTAAAAAATATTCCCACAATAACAAGTCTTCCTTCACCTTGACTGGCTTGCTACTCCAAAAGGTTGACATGGAATAAATTAGCCTAGCCTTGAGTGTTCGGAACTCCAAATAGATCCCCACCCTATCCTCTAAACAAACACACACAGTGCAGAACCCATCCACCTTTATCCTCCAATCAAAATTTTCCGGGGAAGCATATGCCCCCGGACCCCCTAGCACCCGGCCTTTGTCTTCTAAGTCACTTTTTTTTTAAAGTAGTTGGATAAATTGTTGCCTCAGGTTGCACCAGATCGGTCAATTGTCGTTGTTTTGATCCAATATTGTCTTCTTAAATTTACTTTTTACAATGTGTATTAGGGGAAGTTTCTTGGCTCAGATTGCACCAAATTGCTCCACTTTCCTTGGGTTGTTTCTCTAAATGTTCCGGGGGGACATGCCCCCGTACCCCCCTTGGAGGTTTCGAACGCTTCGCCCCCTCAACTAAACGCTTAGTGACACACGAGACCCCCTTATCCTCCAAACACACACAACCACCAATATATCCTCATAACACACACACACACACACGAGACCCCCTTATCCTCCAAACTCACACAACCACCAATATATCCCCATAACACACACACACACACACACACACCACCCATCAACATTCCTGCCCACCCCCTCTTCAACACAGCTAGGGCAGTATATTGCACACAGCATCCTATCTCAATCCGATTTGCGCTGGAGTAGGCTGATTAATCTCCTCCGCCGTTCATCACTATACGCAAAGTTGTTGGACGTCTGAAATCACACAAATGTAAATGGAGATTTTCCAGTGAATAAAACACAGCTTATTTATGCAAGCAGACTGATAATATGATTATATGTATCCTAATGAACCCCACCCTCGTATTAAACATTAAGCACCAACTTCTTACAAAACAAAAAGTTCCAAGTATATAATATGGCGAAAGTTGAAGAAGAAAAAGACCCTGCTTGAATTATAAACTTTCCCATCCCTTTTCCTGCTATTAATTAAAGTTCTCTTGCCAGTGAACATCAGATGAAGCAATGTTTAGAATCTTGCATATACCATTATTCGCGTTTTACAGTTACTGTAGTTCTGCACAGTAGCTCCAAACTTGAGCTCTCATCATTACGTACACTACTCAATAAAATGTTCCCAGTTCTATAAGTTTTGTGACACTTTTCTTTCACCCCTTGATGAAGCACATGAAAATGTCCGGGAGTTACAAACAGGAACAGATGGGCGTGGTGGTAAGACGTCGGCCTCCTAATCGGGAGGTCGTGTGTTCGAATCCCGGTCCGACGCTGCCGCCTGGTGGGTTAAGAGTGGAGATTTTTCCGATCCCCCAGGTCAACTTATGTGCAGGCTTCGTGTGTACACGCAAGCACAAAACCAAGTGCGCACGGAAAAGATCCTGTAATCCATGTCAGAGTTCGGTGGGTTATAGAAACACGAAAATACCCAGCATGCCTCCCCCGAAATCGGCGTATGCTGCCTGAATGGCGGGGTGAAAACGGTCATACACGTACAAATCCACTCGTGCTAAAAACATGAGTGAAAAGAAGAAGAAGAACAAACAGGAACCTGTCAATGTCTGTCAACAGAAACTTACATCGAAGCCAAACTTTGTCGTCTGCCCTTTGTAGATGTGACCGTCTGTGCCTTTGACATCAACTCTCTCACTGAAAACAATGGTTCATTTTCATGTTTCAATTCTTTATTATCCCATTGCTGGGAAGTTCTAAGTGGCCGCAAAGCTAAGCAACAGAGTGGCGCTGCCCAGGTGTGTGCGTATTTAGGTGTAAACAGCCATCTGCACTTCTGGCACAATGACAGAGGTCTGATACGTACCACAACGGCAACTTGGGGGCGGGATAGGGGGACATCGACAGGCATGGATACCATTGACCTGTGTCCGTCCCCACCTGGATTCGAACCGTGCGTGACCCAAGCCAGGATAACATCAGCGCTCTACCACGTGAACTCGAAAGCAAATAATGTTGTTGTTTCTCAACATTTAATTACATACGATACCGACACGTACATGCTCAGTCTGGCGGTGAGCTTATGAGTAATTGACCACTGCTGACACTGATGATGAAGTCACAGAGACAAGCTTCATTCTCGGATCTCAATTAACTGTCATTACTGCCAGACACACACATAGGCCGGAAATGACAGACGCCACTCGGACGTCTTTTCGAAGGTTGTTTTCATTTTGACAACAGATTTGACTTGGAGAGAAACGGTCAAGAAAAAAGTGTATTCGTTTGTTGGCAGACAATCCTACAACCACGGTTCGCATCAATCGTAATTGTTATGCATTTTTATAATAGATAATTTACGTGTGTAGAAAAAAATAATATGGTTTATAATCACAATCAAACCCACATAAGATTTCTTTTCATAGACAAAAAGAAAAAGCAAACAAACCCCAAAAAGCGCTGACCGTTAGGTGGTCATGAAATCTCCCAAAGGTCGCTTTGGGATTAATTCACATACAAACATCAGCATTATTGTACTTAGTTTGGATTTGCTGTTGCTCTCGATAGCGTGCACATTAAATACTACAAAATGTCCTCGGCGTATCCCCTCTTCCGTTGTTGCTGCTAAGATCGTGTGTCCCCCACTACCAAAACTACACACTCAATCGGCCCCAAAACACCAAAGGTCTGAGTGCGGACATGACAAACTACTTGTACAGACGGAGTAAATGCCATAACCCCCCTGCCCCATTTACGGTGCTGTAACTGTCAAATAAAGATAAATGTACACTTACACAGCCACTGGCTCTTGGGGAACTTCTATGGCTTCCCTGAAAGTAGATGGAACAAAATAATTTAATGATGGTGTCGGTCAGTGTTAAATAAAGGAATGTGTTTCCACATGTTTACTTCAAGTACCACATTTTCCGGCCTTCAATTTAGCGCCTCTATATTTTACTCTAACCTGGCCGTAATCCGATACCAGCTCTTTTTTTTTTTGGTAGCGAATAACATTAGTTCCATGCTGATCCTACACTCACCTGAACTGAACACAATTGTATCTGAACGGCGAAAAACTGAAGAGTGTTCATCAGCGGCGTTCAATGTAGAAATTGAATCCATTGTTCAAAAGAAATGTTGGCAAAGCTGATGTGATGGCGTTTGAACATATTCTAACAAACTCTTGTTATATGAAGTCTTATATCGCGCGCGTATCTCCAGACTCGGACTCAAGGCGCAGGGATCTATTTATGCCGTGTGAGATGGAATTTTTTACACAATACATCACGCATTCACATCGACCAGCAGATCGCAGCCATTTCGGCGCATATCCTACTTTTCACGGCCTATTATTCCAAGTCACACGGGTATTTTGGTGGACATTTTTATCTATGCCTATACAATTTTGCCACGAAAGACCCTTTTGTCAATCGTGGGATCTTTAACTTGCACACCCCAATTTAGTGTACACGAAGGGACCTCGGTTTTTCGTCTCATCCGAAAGACTAGCACTTGAACCCACCACCTAGGTTAGGAAAGGGGGAAGAAAATTGCTAACGCCCTGACCCAGGGTCAAACTCGCAACCTCTCGCTTCCGAGCGCAAGTGCGTTACCACTCGGCCTCTTGTCTGGCACTTGCACTGGACGTTCGATCAGAATTCATTAAGACTGAATGAAACTACAGATTTGTTCTGCTAATTTTGAGCGCTGCTTATCGACTGTATCCGGCTGATTGAACAGATATTTTGTTTCAACGGTGAAGGATGCAGCTTATGCGCTGTATCGGATCGCCTTGTAGGCCGTAAAATATGATACTTTATAAGACAGGCGAATAGTCACAATGCAGTACACACTCACATCCGAGAAAGACTCTTTAGAAACATTCCAATGTAATAAAGCCTCTTCCTAATGACATAAGCTGCATGTAATATGTTATAAGCGTTTTTGACTGCATCTGCATTAAAACAAAGTTAAAATATTTATGTTCAAAGGTACTTCACAGGAAATTTTCCTTTTAGGGAAAACCCTTAATAACTAAAAACACACACACAAAATAATGGGGAGCAATTGTCCGGGGGGCAATTAGCCTAGAACCGGACAGTACATGTACTCCACGTCTGTGGGCAAGCAACGTGAAGACTGGTGTGAGAGTAAGGACATAGTCCAGCAAGATGGGCGAGGTGGACAGACGTACGTACCCCTGATTATTGAAGTAGCTGATGCGGCGTGGCTTGGAGCTACTGGTGTAGCTGCCTCCACACTGGCGAGGAATCTCGTACACATCTATTGGCTTCACTCGAGGTCCAGAGCTGTGCAAGCACAAGAGTTACACAGTTTAAAGACACAGCCCTTCCAGTGTAAAGGATTGGGCTCACACTCACAGATCTGGACAGGATTCTACACGTGATACGGCCATCCCTCCAAACTGATTTGGGGTTCGCCAAGACAAAATATGTGTACCCAGACACTTTCCTGCCCTCATTTCAGACACTATGACATCATGACATGAACTCATTTCAGACACCATGACATCATTATCCTTAGCGGGTTATGACTTTATTCAGTTATTCTGCAGAAAAACAGAAATGCTGGAGAAAAAACAGTTTTTATCCAGCAATTCGGAATAATGTCATCAACCGCCGAAGCATCGTTTTTTTTCTGCAGAAAAATAGTTTTTCTGCAGCATGTTGTTGATATGATTTTCTGCAGCATTATTGCGATTAACCTTTTCTTCGGAATACTGTAATGTGTGATGTTCTTCTGGAGAAAAAACCAACGTTCTTGTAAAGTAGCGTCTGTGCCCGTCTTCTGATTTTCGTTGAAGGCACGTACAGAGCACTTGAGGGGGCATGTACCAAGATTTTCAATGGGTTGGGTTCTTTTCTTGCAATTTTCTCCAACTTTACTTATTTCATCGCCAGGGTAATCAATTAACTCAAAAAAGGCTGCACTTTCAACTTATTTATTAATTATGACGAAATAATGAATAACTAAGAAGATATTGACCAGGAGTGGTATTCAAGAAGAAAAAGAATTTGAGGTGGTTTCAGATTCTGAAGCCGTGTTAGCTACTACGCTTTAACTTCCGATTTTAACTGGCATTCACGAGTCCCCCTCCGAACGCTGTTAGCTAACAAGGTTGTCTATTTATAAACCACGGGGTTTCCCTTACTTCCTGTTCAGTGCGCACGTGCAGTAGGTCTTATCCGCCTTCATTGCTTTTATTCCGCGAACGAACACGTGTGCATTACATTTACTTTAGTCGACATGTACGGAACATCCATCGGGCAAGCGAAAGCGCAGGCACACGAGGAAGAGATGGAGGGGAAGAGGAAGCGAAGGGCTAACTGGACTGACAGCGAAACGCGGACAAATACGAGATACTGCTCGCGAAAGATTTCAACCGATGTGGTGAAAGCGTGCTAGCGTCTTCTTTAATGCATTACAGTGTCCAATTTCTTCTACTGATTCCGTGGCCGAACGGTTCTCACATTCGCCTGATGCGCGATTGAGTCGAGTTCAAATCTCCATCTGTCCGTAATTTTTTTTACTCTTTGGCATTTGTTTATTTTTGTTTATTTTCTTCATGTGCAAAAGAGTACGTTATAATAGCAAATTGATTTAAAAACAAATTTTTTAGGCAGGAATGGGTTGGGGTTTTTTTTTTTGGGGGGGGGGGGTTACCATGAAAAAATTTATTGATAAAGTTTGATAACTTAAACATGTAAACATTTGATTTAAAAAAAAATATGAAGAAGGATGCTCCCCGCTTAAAAAAACAAAGGTAAAAGAGGAGACAAAAAAAACTAAAACTTTCTCTACAAATCTACATCGTCATATTTATCCACAGGATGAATGCGATCCCGGAAAATTCTTCTCAGATTTCTTCTCTCGGCATATTCCAACATCATGAAGGCCGCCATCTTGAATCACGAAGATAACACGGTGTTAGCGATTGTAGAGACGAGGGGTAGGTCCTGTAACTTTGAAGGCGTCACGTGACTTTGGCGGGTCACAACGGGCTTTCGTGAATGCCGATTAGCGCGACTTACAGCTCAAACAGCGCCACCATGCGGCCAAGTGGCGCTAAAGACCTTTCTTGAATACCAGCAAAGTAAGACATTTTCTATTTTTTCCGAAAGTTAGAGCGAAATCAGCGACCGCACAAACGTATTGGGCAATAAATGGTAGTGACTGTTGTACCACCGGCAAGTCAAAACGTTGTACATCTTCTTCTGTACTTTTTTTTGCAAATCATGCTAATGGTTTTTGCTAAAAATGGGTTTCCCCATTTTTCACTTTTGAGGTGGCTCAAAGGTGCTGTACTAATTGAGGGGAATCAGATTGTCGAGGGAGGGTCCACGGTGTGACTTGGGTTCATCGACCTTTGGAGATGTCAAGCTGACTCCAACCTTTTTTGCAAAAGGAACAACAACAAAAAATTATCATACAACTCACCTTCGTCGTAAATAATATGAGTCAGAAAAAAATTATCTGCTGCTCTAGCTCCATACACATTGAAGAAAATGACAATGTCCTTCTTTTCAACCCCACTGTGACCTTGAAACATACTTAGGGTAAACCAGACTTGAGCCATGTCCAGAAGTCATCAAATCATGGAAGCATGGGAAGTTTCAACGATATAGGTTCAGAAACGTTAAATACAAAATCTTCAGGAGCAATTAAATGACCCCGTTCTGATCTCAAAATTGACTAGGGTCAACCAGACTTGGGTCATGTTTGGAAATCATCAAACCCCTGAAGTGTGTGCAATTTCGAAGTCCTATCTGCAAAAATGTTCAAGGAATTTATAATTTCTCATATTTTTACTCCATGATGACTACACTGAGACTTGGACATTGGACGAAGGTCAACTAGATTTGCTTTATGATTGGAGATTGTCAAACCGTAGAAGCGTGTATAGTTTCAAAGTTATAGCTTCAATACTGAACATCCAAGAAAACCTCAACCGTAAATTGTTCATCTGGCCGGCCCAGCACTGCTCATAACAAAGACGCTCCTGATAACTCAGGTGAGTAAACAAATATCCACAACATGTCCTCAGCTCGGTTACTCTTCAGCCTCTCATATACTGACAGTGGAACCTCCCGTAACGATCTCTCCCAAGAACGACCCCCTCCTTTTGCCGACCGAATTTCTCGGCACGGATGCCTTTCACACTGTAACTAACCTCCCAAGAACGACGCCCTCCTTTTTCCGACGACCGACCTACCAACATAGGGTCAATAACGACTTTGACCTTTTTACCAGTGAGTGTCAAAGTTCGTAATTACCCAGCACACGTGGACCACGCACCCCATTAGTCACGCATCAGGTGTCAGGGGTGGTAGCCTAATCTGTAGTCAGTAGTGCGTGAAAGTCCAGTGGCCTATACGGCTGTCCTCTTCCCACCTATAGCTGACCCAGTTTACAGACACTGACCTTCTCACCCGAGGCCAATGACCAAGTTTTACCTATGAGGCCGTGTGTGTGTGTGTGTGTGTGTGTGTGTGTGTGTGTGTGTGTGTGTGTGTGTGTGTGTGTGTGTGTGTGTGTGTGTATGTGTGTGTGCGCGCGCGTTCGCGCGCGCTGGTGTATGCACATACATCATGCTAACCCATATGCACATCAAATGGGAACAAAAATGGGATAACGAACACAACTAAAGACTGAACTGCCCAACAGTTGCCTCCCATATGAAAAAAGTTATATACCTCTGAAACTCCCAATAAAGACCCCTCCTTTTTACGACCGATTTTTCTGGACACTTTTAAGGTCGTTAGTGGGAGGTTTAACTGTATCACGAAACACGAGAGCTACAACGCTAACTGTCTCGTACTTTACAGAAAGTAAAGCCTCCGGCCTCCCTCTCAAACAAAAGAATTTAGATTTAGTGAGCTGCAAGCATGTACCTGCGTATGCTGCTACATCGCTGACGTGGAGGGGAAGTGGGTGCAATTCGTGGCAGCTCTGGCAGATTCAACGGCACTGCGCCTTCACTAAAACACAGAACAGCACCAATGGAAGACATTCAGATAAATCTTCATGTGTGTTCAACAGACTAAATTCTTGTATACAATGCTACAGATTGTCAGTATCACTAATTATGCATTTGTTTGTAACTATGTGATTGTGATATTGTGTGCTTAATGCATGCTTGCGGACGTGCATGCATGCGTGTGTTCTGCAGGTACTACACAATAAAATAAAAACAGCAACACTGGAAATCGACATGTACAACAAAACCGTGTTTAAGAACAGATGACGAACACAATCATGAAGTAAGTTTTGACCACACATACCCACGATGACTACCACCGTCCACACGTTTGTCGCAGGACAGGCACTGGAAGCGTTGCAAAATGGGCCTGAAACAAACCATCTAACTTTTAATCACTGCAAAAAAATAGAGAGAGGCACCAGAATTGTGGCTCCAAAAGTTATTCTTCTAACTTCGACTGATTTTTATTTTAAAGGAGGATGCATAAGTGGCTCATTTCTTTAACTCAAAAGGCAAAGCATTGTTAGAAAGACAAAGGAGACAGAGATAACTAACTCAGGCGTCACGCCAACTTGGAGTGATCGTAGGTTGACGCAAAACAAGACCTGTTTTGCCTAGAAAAATAGCTAGAATGTGTGGGGCACCTGCAAAAATGCAATATTTACCCATACGTTTGCAATGAACATGACCCCTGTGTGAATCAATTGATAAACGAACAGGTTCACTAACTGACACAAAGCAGGGCTCCCCACAAACGCTCTGCATAAAGGGTCCCGGGACCCACACATCATTTTTAGCGGAACTTTAGAGGGTCCCGGGACCCACACTTATCATTTTTAGCGGAACTTTAGAGGGTCCCAAAAGCAGAAGGACTGTTGGCAGTTCTGTGAGCTATTTGTCACATTGCCTTGGTTAGATTTGCTCCACAAATTTGTGTCAGTACAGATCCGGCAGAACATTTTCTCGTCTTCCAGCCTTAAAGCCTTGTCGATTCTGTATGAAAACTAGTAGGCGATTATGGACGGTATGAATGATTACGCAAATTTAGTGTGTTCCGCTCTTTTCAAGTTTAATGCGTCATGGGACATCGTTCCAGATTGCACGGTACGTTTTTCGGCTTCTAGTGCCAATAGGACGCAGGGACGCACAGTTTAGGAAGCCCTGCCATTACTGGTAGGAAAACAGACAAGACTTCATTATGGCCCACTCCGCCTCCCGTAAACCATCATTTTCCGATCACAGACACCGCAAGTACAAACAACTTTCTTTTGAACACTTCCTTTAAACAGTATTTTATTCATAAACAGACACATGATAATATAACAACATCATTAAGAAGGAGCACAACAAGTTTAAAACTTATGGTAAGTGCTCACATAAACATTCCTGAAATTTCATGGCGGATTATGATCAATGCGACACATTTTTGAAAAAGAGATGAGACAAAAAAACAAAAACAAAATATATATATATAAAAAAATTTTTTTTTAAAAAACAAGGAAAAAAAAGAAAAGGAGAAAAACAGCAAGGAAAACTTAGTTTGAATTATCGAACACAATCTGTGTCAATACCGAAAACGAAAACAAATACAAAACGAGAACGAAAGACACAACAAAATATCAAAAAAAAAGATGGGCCCCAAGTAATATATTTAGAAAAACCCACACCAACATCGAACTAAGGTGTCCCAAAGCGGTTTGATTTCTCAATATAGCTTTGGACAACAACAAACACTTAAAGCCCCAGTCCGTCTAAAATGGTTTACAGAACGATGTAAATCTTCTCATGAACAAGAAGGGCAAAGCCCATACGACTCACATGCTTGACCTAAACCTAGCAATGACATCATACACTAAGAACTGCTTTACACATTTTTCCTACCAAAATACATGTGACATTGACCCAAGGTCAAGGTCATCCAAGGTCATGCAACACAAAGCTGTTAATTCAAGACATAGGAAGTACAATGGTGCTTATTGGCTCTTTCTACCATGAGATATGGTCACTTTTAGTGGTTCACTACCTTATTTTGGTCACATTTCATAAGGGTCAAAGTGACCTTGACCTTGATCATATGTGACCAAATGTGTCTCATGATGAAAGCATAACATGTGCCCCACATAATTTTTAAGTTTGAAACAGTTATCTTCCATAGTTCAGGGTCAAGGTCACTTCAAAATATGTATACAATCCAACTTTGAAGAGCTCCTGTGACCTTGACCTTGAAGCAAGGTAAACCAAACTGGTATCAAAAGATGGGGCTTACTTTGCCCTATATATCATATATAGGTGAGGTATTCAATCTCAAAAACTTCAGAGAAAATGTGAAAAATGTGAAAAATAGCTGTTTTTTAGGCAACATTTATGGCCCCTGCGACCTTGACCTTGAAGCAAGGTCAAGATGCTATGTATGTTTTTTGGGGCCTTGTCATCATACACCATCTTGCCAAATTTGGTACTGATAGACTGAATAGTGTCCAAGAAATATCCAACGTTAAAGTTTTCCGGACGGACGGACGGACGGACGTCCGGACGGACGGACGGACGGACGGACGGACGGACGGACGGACGACTCGGGTGAGTACATAGACTCACTTTTGCTTCGCATGTGAGTCAAAAAAGCAGTTCTAACCTTATCGAATACACTTGCAATAGCATTTAATAGCATTAAATGACACATTTGAATGGCTATTTAGCTTGCGTAAACCACACACCTGTTTTCGTGGTTTATCTTACCCCTGAGCCATCGTGAACCCGCGTGTTCCACTTTCCTTTTTTTCACAATGAAGTAGTCAGTTTGTGATTTCAATGTGACTCGCTGTATCTGCAATAGCACGTTATTGTGTACCTCTGAATCTAAAACGCAACAAACGGCTGCGAGTCACACGAACTGAGCGGTGGCGGTTGACAGTTCAAAGAAACTGGCGACATGCAGAAAATTCGTCTGCTTCGAGAACCACGATTTGCGGGACACACTTCCGGACTATTTTTTTTTTCAAAACTTTCAAAACTTCGAGTTGTACTGATCTTGTTTTGATGAAAAAAGAATTCTTTTATGATTTGATAATGTTTGTGTAACAAGCTGTCAATTTATTATTTAGATTTTAAAAGTTAGGTCTAGCGCCAAAACGCGCCGTCCGATTGTCTGATCAGACAATCCAGTTCGCCACGCAAAAATAAATTCTTTAAAAATTGCTCGCTCTTTACGTAGGGCACCTAGGATGTTCTCAAGCGGTGAGTGTTTAAACGAAAGGGTGTTTGTACTGTGGTGGTTTACGGGAGGCTTACCGTGCCTTGAATACCACTCAAGGTGCTCTCTATAGAGAGCGAGCATTTTTAAATAAAAAACGCTGGCGCTGGACCCGAGTACGCTCCCCCAGTATGAAAGTTTTTGTCTTGTGCACGTGGATTAAGTAAAAAATTATTTATTTATTTTACACAATTAAAAAAATTATTAGACTCTAATTTAGAGTAAAACAAGAATTAAAAAAAAAATAGACCGTCCATGCCGGGAATCGAACCCGGATCACTTGGATTAAAAAAAAACAAAAAACTATTTATTTATTTTACACAATTAAAAAAAACTATTACAGTAAAATAAAACATTAAAACGTTCATAGTAAACAAGAATTATAAAAAAAAAAAATAGACCGCCCATGCCGGGAATCGAACCCGGATCACTTTGGTCACTGTGTGTCCCTGTCGCTCTCTCTCGTGCTCTCTTGTCTCTCTTTCAGTCTCACCGAGACAAACACTGCATTGTTGTTTCTTTGCCGAGACCAAATCCCCGCACCCGCTGGCTGGCTTGTAAATCATGCTTTTCTCGTCACTCCGTGACGTGTTCGGCTGAGGCTGTTCGCAAAGCGACCAGCCTCCCACCGCAAAAACTCCCACCGTTAAGAGTGGCTTTTGTGTTTTTTGGGGCATTTAGGTCCCAGGTAACATTATGAAGTTTTAATACGATCAATCGGACCTATTATCAAGTTAGTGTATCAACTTTTGAAAGAACTGCGCCCAGTAGTTTCCCAGCAATAAGCCGTTAAGTCGGGACAGACACACAGACACACAATTAAAGTCTGCTGGACCCTCCTACAGCGCACTCGGGGATAATTTATTTCGCGTGGACGTTTAGGTAGCAATTCAAAGTCGCGTCATGGTGCTCGACAGAACATTTCAAATAAAAAAAAATTGACAGCTTGTGAGACAAACATTGTTAAAACAACGAAATAATTAGTTTACAATCAAGACTAATTCAGCATAATTCAAAGTTTTGAAAGTAGGGACCCCGGATGTAGGTTACGCGAAGTGGTTGTACGTATGAGTTAACTGGTGCGTGTAGGATGCAGCGCTTTTCACTTCATGACGGGCAAATAGGCTACCTAAAATCATGCAACCGTGCCCTTTTTGGGATGCTAGTCGACTGAGATATCCGAACATTTGATACTGTTTGTAGCTGTGCCTGTGTAGATTGTCTAGATTGAGTATTGCGCTTAAAAACGACCTGCCGCGACAGGGCTAACATCACATCACATTAGCTGCATCTGACCAAGCCCAAGCAGATGAAGTTTCGGCAAATCGCTAGTTACTTTCAATGAAACCACCACTCCGGTTCGGTCACTGGCAGTCATTTGTTGTATGTTAGATTCAGAGATACACAATAACATGCCGCTATCGAGTAAAACATTTTGAGTAAAAAAAAAAAAAAAGAGTCTTATTACAAATCTAGAGTCTTTAAAACCGCAAACGACTGAAGGCCATCAGTGAATAACGTGGGTCACAAAGGGCTCCCATGGCTCTGGGAGGGGAGGGGAGGGCGGATAATCATTAACCACAAGAAGTGGTGTTGGGTTTACGTGTGGTAAGTGGCCTCTCAAGTGACCCGTGTCATCTAAAGATGTTGAATGCTATTACGAATGTGTTTCATCAGGTTAATAGGGCGGGGATGTAGCTCAGTCGGTAGCGCGCTGGATTTGTATCCAGTTGGCCGCTGTCAGCGTGAGTTCGTCCCCACGTTCGGCGAGAGATTTATTTCTCAGAGTCAACTTTGTGTGCAGACTCTCCTCGATGTCCGAACACCCCCGTGTGTACACGCAAGCACAAGACCAAGTGCGCACAAAAAAAATCATGTAATCC
Organism: Littorina saxatilis; assembly: GCF_037325665.1. Lineage (NCBI taxonomy): Eukaryota > Metazoa > Mollusca > Gastropoda > Littorinimorpha > Littorinidae > Littorina > Littorina saxatilis. The sequence continues at coordinate 17,154,508 of NC_090257.1, read as the reverse complement.
ATGTCAGAGTTCGGTGGGTTATAGAAACACGAAAATACCCAGCATGCTTCCTCCGAAAGCGGCGAATGGCTGCCTAAATGGCGGGGTAAAAACGGTCATACACGTAAAAGCCGTGGGAGTTTCAGCCCATGAACGAACAAACAAACATCAGGTTAATGTTGCTGTTTTCTCGAAAAGATTGCATCGCTCCTTCAACCTCCTGTGAGGCCGAGTGGACCTTTAAATAAAGAAAACAACAGATTACAAATAAAACATACCTTTTTAATCCAGCCGGATCTACTTCCTCTACAATTTCTGGCAGCAACATTTCCTGTCAAAAAAAAATCATTGTGTGTGACATGCTTTAAACGATGTCACATCAGTTCAGCATTTTAGAAGAAAAAATAAAAACAATTCCCACACTTCTACACAGAAATATGATTGTTTGCATGTGAATATCATTGTCGGGTAAGGTAAAACAACATGTGCCTGGAAATACTTAGACCCACCAATATCATGTGTGACTGGATGAACTGTTACCAGTGTATAAGTTTTGTGTTTAAGGGCAGGTGGGCGGCCAGTGCAAAATTGATCAAATTGTTCAAAAGACTGTTTTTGATATGTTTGCAGATTATGGTTCCATAACATACCTATAATCCATGTGTTGGTGTTTTTGTCAAAAGTGTCCTATTTATGTGTCAATAAAGACACAATTTGAACATGTGTGGCTTTGATTGTCTTCCAGTGTAGTCGATATTCTCCCCTCAAAATGCCTCATGTAATTTTTGCCTTTCTTTATTTATTCGAACATTTTAAAAGTAAATTTTCATTTGATTAATATACTTACCCGAATCACATATAGCATTGACACAGTCTGAGATGCTAAGGTCTGAAGAGGCTTACCCGTCTAACAATTTTGAATGTGAATCACTTGTAAATTGTTTCTTGTTCACAAAAGCACTAATCAAAAATTTGCTCCAGGGGCTTGCAACGTAGTACAATATATTACCTTACTGGGAGAATGCAAGTTTCCAGTACAAAGGACTTAACATTTTTTACATACTGCTTGACTAAAATCTTTACAAACATTGACTATATTATATACAAGAAATACTTTACAAGGGTAAAAGGAGAAACAGAATCCGTTAGTCGCCTCTTACGACATGCTGGGGAGCATTGGGTAAATTCTTTCTCGTCCCAACCAATATGGGACTCCCCCTAACCCACGGGGGGCTGAAAAAGTCGTATGATCTTGGACACGTGGTGATAGAGGTAGTGTCGTAGTACATATCAATGGGAGGTAACTCTCAGAGTATGGGCCCATTACCATGGCTATTTTTAGCTCTTTTGGTGATGGGGTTGCTTCCCTTTAAAAATGTTGGACGGGTAAGCCTTTTCAGACCTTAGCATCTCAGACTGTGTCAATGCTATATGTGATTCGGAGTTAGAATATGTAATTTAATTGGTGTTTAACGTCGTTTTCAACCACGAAGGTTATATCGCGACGGAGAAAGGGGGGAGATGAGATAGAGCCACTTGTCAATTGTTTCTTGCTCACAAAAGCACCAATCAAAAACTTGCTCCAGGGGCCTGCAACGTAGTACAATATATTACCTTACTGGGAGAATGCAAGTTTCCAGTATAAAGGACCTAACATTTCTTACATACTGCTTGACTAAAATCTTTGCAAAAAATTGACCATATACTATACAAGAAACACTTAACAAGGGTAAAAAGAGAAACAGAATCCGCTAGTCGCCTCATACGACATGCTGAGGAGCATCGGGTAAATTCTTCCCCCTAACCCACGGGGGAGGGGGGGTCATTTTTGCCTACGGTTGCATCTTGGGGGTTGCGATTTCTCTGGCTGTAATTTAGCTAGAGCAATATTGTTTAGGGTAGTTTGTGCAGAATACAACATTCTCTGAGATTACGAAAGGATTTTGTTGTCATTGTTTTAAAGTTATAACCAGATTATTTCAAAAAATCATTTCACAGGGGTTACCCTAAAGTTTGACGGTTGTAACAGAGAAGTGTCCCTGACTCCAAATATAAATATAATAATCAAGATCTGCTTCTATCAAAGCTAACTCACTGTATCAAAGCTAACTTATCCAGTTAACCTAAGACAGAAGGACTACCAAACACAAAATGAAACTTCTTTGCAAGAAAACAAGCTAGTTATCAGGACGAAACAAAAAGAGGTCCATATTAGGAGCCCTTCCCCTATTTGTGTAGTAAGCTCCACATAAAAAGAAGATGTAGATCACTTTGCATTGTTGTGGCTTAGCCACCCGGCTTCGGTCGGGTTGGTGAAGCGGAGGAGAGAAGAGATAGATACAGGAATAAAGGATGCTATGCATGTCACATCTGTTTTGGACTGGATTGCAAGAAAGACGTGTGTGTCTTAATTTGTATGTGTGTCCCGATTCCACGGCACATCAGCATACATCATCATCGATTTAATAGCGAACGAGAAGAAGATCGATCGATTTAATTCTAAATTTTTTTTTTTTTTTAACCTGCTACACAGGGGCTGATTTGTATTCCTCTTCGGTGCACATACACTGTTATTTCCTTCTCCTGCGTCTGTAGGCTGCAACTCTCACGTGCATCCGTTTCTTGTTTGCTTGGTTTGTTGTTGTTTTTGTACGAATGGGACTGATTTTCCGCGTTTGACCGTTCCTCTCCGCCATTTTAGGCAGTCATACTCCGCAGACTATTATTATGACTTCCTTTCGGGACGGTATCCGGGACGGCATAACCACATGTCCACCTGTTAATGAACCCCTTTTTGACTTTTTTTTCGAAGAAGGGTCACAGGACTGCATTTTATTTTGCGGATACGGTCCACACGAAGAAAGCTGTTCTCCAATTTAGATTACATTCTTTTAAATGCCGTTGATTCGGCTTTATTCATTTTTATGTGGAATACGTACCTCTCTAACCTGCATTTAAATTACCATGTTCTCTCTCTCTCTCTCTCTCTCTCTTCCTCCCCCACCCCCCCCCCCCCACCCACTCCCTGTTATATATGCCCCTGTGTAAGGCGGGTGTAAGTGTGTAAACAAGTAAATATCAAGTGGTGCTAGTTGGGGGTAGGGGGGGGGGTTACATTATGGCACTATGAAATAAGGCAATGTGAAATCAAGCTTTGGAAGTGAAACAGTCTTGAATCTAAGTGCAAAAGGGCAAAATAAGCAAAACATAATTTCCCTGAAACCACCATCTCCTTCCTGTTAAACCTCATACTGAAAAAAAGACTAGACAACACCCATATCTCTTCTCAGTAACTTGAGGAGACACACATCATAGAAGCAAATTCATAAGAGCATACAAGCGAAGGGATAAAAGCTGGGAAAACAGAAAATCAGGAAAAACAAGAAATTCCTCCGAGGTAGGAAAAACACCCCCGTCCTTACCATTCTCACTGCCACCAACTGAGAAGGTTATTTCCCTTTGACCATTAATATGTCCCTCTATAAGTCCTTGTAGAATCTTAATCCACCAATAACTCCCTAACCGTGTGTTTGACTGGTCCCAATTTTTGTAAGGACCGTCTCAGGAATGTATAGAACCTGTTCACCAAGTTTGGTGACGATCGGTCCGTTCATTCTTGAGATCTATATGCGAACACAAACACACAAACAAACAAACAAACAAACACATCGACCGAATCCTATACACACCCCTATACCGGGGGTGTAATTAAGCCGGTGGGTCTAGGATCCCCGGAGGGGTCAATGGGGCAGCACGCATGTTTGGGTCAAGGATGGAAATTTAAGCCCCCAAGAATGGAGAGTACATTTAGACACCATTTGAATTTACATGCCAGGAAACACCCAAACACACACACTCACACAAATAATGACGGTTTTTGTCAAAATCCAGAAGCTTATCCAGAAACAATTGTCAAAATACGGAAGCTTTCATCCCTCCTATTGACTGTACTCAATGACACCCCAGACAAGAAATCAGAAGCCCACGCTCAAACAAGACGTGGATGTACCTACCAGCCGCTTGATACGTGCGTACATATCTTTGAGATGGCCGAAGAACTCTTTGCGGAAGCCCAGCAGAGCCGTCTGCATGACACTGGAGGAGCTTATTTTGACAGACCTTAAAGTGGCGGAAGCACTCCCCGGTTTGCTCTGTGACTGAGGGGAGTCTGGTGGTTTCATTTCCATGGGAGAGCCGTTGTCCTCAAATATCTGCTCATTGGTCTCTGATCAGAAAAATGCCAGAAGCTTTGATGGAAAATAATAATCCTTCTACCTTGAGAACGTACATGGACGTGTACTCTGACACAGTGTTTCTTTTTTCTTTTCAAGAACACAGACCTCTCGATCAGTCTCTGTTGTATGTCACACACACGCAAACACATTCGCAACGCGCGCGCACACACAGTGTCTTCTTTACTGTAATCCACCCCTTTTGTAAAATACACCTTTTGTAAAATACACCTTTTGTTAACCAACCAGTCTTTCTCACACAGCAGTAGTACACTCTCACTCACACACAGACACATACACACAGACACATACACACAGACACATACACACAGACACATACACACAGACACATACACACAGACACATACACACAGACACATACACATACACACAGACACATACACACAGACACATACACACACACACACACACACAGACACATACACACAGACACATACACATACACACATACACACAGACACATACACACAGACACATACACATACACACAGACACATACACACACACACACACACACACACAGACACACACACACAGACACATACACACAGACACATACACACAGACACATACACACCGACACATACACAGACAGAGACACACAGACAGACACACACAGACACATACACACAGACACACAGACACATACACACAGACACATACACACAGACACATACACACAGACACATACACATACACACAGACACATACACACTGATACATACACACTGATACATACACACAGACACATACACACAGACACATACACACATAGACACATAAACACAGACACACAGACACATACACACAGACACATACACACAGACACATACACATACACACAGACACATACACACAGACACATACACACCGACACATACACAGACAGAGACACACAGACAGACACACACAGACAGACACACACAGACACATACACACAGACACATACACACAGACACACAGACACATACACACACACACAGGCAGACTTACATACACACAGACACACACACACAGACATATACACACAGACACATACACACACACAGACACATACACACAGACACATACACACAAGACACATACACACACACATCTTTTCTTTATTTGGTGTTTAACGTCGTTTTCAACCATGAAGGTTATATCGCGACGGGGAAAGGGGGGAGATGGGATAGAGCCACTTGTCAATTGTTTCTTGTTCACAAAAGCACTAATCAAAAATTTGCTCCAGGGGCTTGCAACGTAGTACAATATATTACCTTACTGGGAGAATGCAAGTTTCCAGTACAAAGGACTTAACATTTCTTACATACTGCTTGACTAAAATCTTTACAAAAATTGACTATATTCTATACAAGAAACACTTAACAAGGGTAAAAGGAGAAACAGAATCCGTTAGTCGCCTCTTACGACATGCTGGGGAGCATCGGGTAAATTCTTCCCCCTAACCCGCGGGGGGTACATACACAGACACATACACACAGACACACACAGACACATACACACAGACACACATAGAGACACAGACACAGACACACACACACCAGGCTGTTGGCCGTGCTCCAGTTCCTCTCCATGTGGTAGTGATTCAAATTCCTCTCCGATCAATTCGCTTATCTGTACCTATTAACACACATAAAAACAACCCCTGACTTTCACAAATCCTTTTTATATTTAGTCAAGTTTTGACTAAATATTTTAACATCGAGGGGGAATCGAAACGAGGGTCGTGGTGTATGTGCGTGCGTGCGTGCGTGTGTGTGTGTGTGTGTGTGTGTGTGGTGTATGTGTGTATGTGCGTGCGTGTGTGTGTGTGTGTGTAGAGCGTTTCAGACTAAACTACTGGACCGATCTTTATGAAATTTGACATGAGAGTTTCTGGGAATGATATCCCCGGACTTTTTTTCCATTTTTTTCAATAAATGTCTTTGATGACGTCATATCCGGCTTTTTGTAAAAGTTGAGGCGGCACTGTCACACCCTCATTTTTCAATCAAATTGATTGAAATTTTGGCCAAGCAATCTTCGACGAAGGCCGGACTTCGGTATTGCATTTCAGTTTGGTGGCTTAAAAATTAATTAATGACTTTGGTCATTAAAAATCTGAAAATTGTAAAAAAAAAAATTTTTATAAAACGATCCAAATTTACGTTCATCTTATTTTTTATCATGTTCTGATTCCAAAAACATATAAATATGTTATATTTGGATTAAAAACAAGCTCTGAAAATTAAAAATATAAAAATTATGATCAAAATTAAATTTCCGAAATCGTTTCAAAAACTATTTCATCTTATTCCTTGTCGGTTCCTGATTCCAAAAACATATAGATACGATAGTAATATGTTTGGATTAAAAACACGCTCAGAAAGTTAAAACGAAGAGAGGTACAGTAAAGCGTGCTATGAAGCACAGCGCAAACCGCTACCGCGCCAAACAGGCTCGTCACTTTCACTGCCTTTTGCACTATCGGCGGACTACGTTCAGTTTCATTCTGTGAGTTCCACAGCTTGACTAAATGTAGTAATTTCGCCTTACGCGACTTTTTTTCAAATTTTTTTTTTTTTGGGGGGGGGGGGGGGTGTTGCTTTGAATGGAACAACCTGACACGATTTTCCATAAGTTTATTTTGCCATCTTGTCATCCACTACCACATCCGAAATTGGTTTGCATCTTGTCAGTTTTAGGCATTTGGTTTTTGTGGTACAATTTGTGTGTAACAGTGGTTCATACGACGAAAGGACATCCTTGGTAACAACCAAGAGTCTCTCCCCACATTGTAGATGGCCTGTCATGACAGGTATATGTGGTACAATTTGTGTGTAACAGTGGTTCATACGACGAAAGGACATCCTTAGTAACAACCAAGAGTCTCCCCACATTGTAGATGGCCTGTCATGACAGGTATATGTGGTACAGATTTTTAAGTTTTTACTAAATGTTTTAACATAGACTGGGAATCGAGACGAGGGTGGTGGTGTATGTGTGTGTGTGTGCGTGTGTGTGTGTGTGTGTGTGTAAAGCGATTTCGAGAAAACTACTGGACCGATCTTCATGAAACTTCACATGAGAGTGTGTGCATGGGAATGTTATCCCCAGACGTGGTTTTTTTTTCTTTCATTTTATGGATAGATGTCTTTGATGACGTCATATCCGGCTTTTTGTGAAAGTTTAGGTGGCACTGTCACACTCTCATTTTTCAACCAAATTGATTAACATTTTGATCAAGCAATTTTCGACGAAATAAGGACTATGGGATTGCATTTCAGCCCGGAAGCTTAAAATTAGTTATTTAGTTTGCTCATTAAAGTTGTCATTAAAATCAATTTTTCAGAAGCAGATTAAATCTCAGTGTATTCCTCATCTTCTCCTGAATTCAAAAATATATAGATATGTCATGTTTACTCTAAAAATTTGATTAGAATGAAAGAAAAAATATTCAGTAAATACAACGGTCGTATGCTTCGTGAAGACGAGCGTGACCTGTCTCGGTCTTCGGGTATGGTTAGCCAAGACTATCTAAATGTAGTCTCGGCGATGACTGGTTTGTGGTGTCGATCTTCTTAAGTTTGACTATTTTCATATCGCATTGGCAAAAACCAAAATGTTCAAGCATCTGCGCAAGCTGAGCTGATACGACTACACACTCTTTTCTGAGCATACTCCCCCTCTTTCACACTCAGCTCTATATGCGAAGGCCAAACTGTTCAAAAATGGATTGACAGCTTTCTTGATTTACACACACACACCTGCGAACATAAAGAACTTCTTCTGCGTTCGTGAGATGCAACTCCCACGTGTACTCGTTCTTTATACACGAGTTGGCTTTTACGTGTTTGGCTGTTCCCCCCATTTTAGGTAGAAAAGCTGTTTTCAGGTAGAAGCATACCGAATACTTACATGTGTTTATAATCCACCGACCTCAGACAATCATGGATAACAGCAGGGGCGGACGAGGGGGGGGCACAGGGGGCACGTGCCCCCCCCCCCCCGAAAAAAAAAGAAAAAAAAAAAAGAAGAAGAAAAAAAAAAGATTTTTCTATGCTGATTCTATGACCATTTCTAAGTTCAAATGGCACCAGATGGCACCATTTTGCTTCTTTGGGCAAAAAATTTTTCCGGGGGGGCATGCCCCCGGACCCCCCTAGCAAATTCGGGCGCTTCGCGCCCATCACATTCACTTTCGATTCAAAGTGCCCCCCCCCCTTACAAAGCAACTGATCCGCCCCTGAACAGGATCTATTTTGTGCGCATTTGGTTTTGTGTGTGTATGTACACACGAAGGGAGATAAGGCACTAACAGATCTGCACATACATTGACCGGGGAGATGACATAAATCTCCAGCTTTAACCCAACTGCGCAGCCGGGATTCAAATCCCGAATATTCAAGCTTGAAGGCCAACGACCTTACCACTAGCTAATGCACCCGTCAGATCTGAATGTGAGGGTGAAACTGTCGGTTTAAACAGTGGTTTATTTCTCAGTCATATCTTTTCACAAAGCCGTCAATTTTGCATACAGCACATACAAGAAAGGAGTACAACAGGTTAAACTTATAAATGTGCTCAGAGATACAACATTGTGAATTAGCGACACTGTTTACACGGTAAAAAATACCTGCAGCTCGCCATGACGGTTCATGTTGTCTCTGTGCATTCTGGTCATCAAGTCTTGCAATCTCTGCAAGCACAAGGGCATGTTCAACATACGAAACAAACACAACCTATGAATGGTGAAATTCATTGTCTTTATACTAATCAAGCCTAACGATAAGATAAGATAAGATAAAAAAAACACTTTAAAGTCCATTTTCATTTTACACAAACATGGACATTTTTCTTTTGGCACCACATCGCATTTCTAATAAGACAAACACACGATCATTGAAATCATACTTCAAATGAAAAGCTCCTATAGTCTGAAGTTACGGTGTGGCTTCTAACACACTGTCTAAACCATCAACAACTTTAGACAGGTCACGAGCAACACTTTCCCCATTCCTTGCCCTGTCTCTACTTTTGTTTTCTTCTTTTTTTTACGAACTGTGCTTCCGGACCAGTCCTTCAAATATATTTCAAAAACCAGACAACTGCTGACTAAGCACACACACATATTGCGACAGGAACATAACTTATTAGAAACCGTGTCAATACACAAAAGAACACATGCTAACATTCCAAAATTCAGAATTAAAAAAAAAAAGAACTGTAGGTTAATGGAACGTTTATTATTTACAAAACAACAATGTTAATGTAAATGCAACGTTTTGTTTTGTTTCCAATAAACGTTCCATTAACCTACAATTCTTGTTTTTACATGTAGTCAAGTTTTGACTAAATGTTTTAACATAGACGGGGAATCAAGATGAGCGTCGTGGTGTATGTGTGTATGCATGTATATATGTATGTATGTATGTATGTATGTGTGTGTATATGTGTATGTATGTATGTATGTGTGTGTGTGTGTATGTGTGTGTGTGTGTGTGTGTGTGTGTGTGTGTGTGTGTGTGTGTGTGTGTAGAGCGCTTCAGAAAAACTACTGGACCGATCTTCATGAAATTTAACATGATAGTTCCTGAGTATGATATCCCAAGACCATTTGTTCTTTTTTTCGATGCATGTCTTTGATGACGTCATATCCGGCTTTTTATGTCACGCCTTCATTTTTGAACCAAGTTGATTGAAAGTTTGGTCAAGCAATCTTCGACGAAGGCCGGACTTTGGTATTGCATTTCAGATTGGAGGCTTAAACAATAATTAATGAGTTTGTGTTAGGAAACGCTGCCGTTGCTGAACTTTGGTTCAGTTTTGTGTGTTGCATGTAGTTGACTTATTTGTACTTTGTGGGAAAGTACCGATATTATATTTTGTAAACACAATATTTATGTTTGGACGAGAATGCAGGTGAACTTTCTAGTCCTGTCAAAACAAGTTGTTTACCACGTTGTTTTGAGTCGTGGGTTCGTGGCGTTCGCTTGGATTAAGTGCGTCGGCACTTTTGATGTACGTCACAGAGAATGTCACTATTCTAGTCCATGGGCAGTTCATCTAATTTTAGTTGTATCATGTTCGGTCTGGAATATTCTCGAGATTGAGTATTTACTATATAGGCCAGCGCGATTTGTATGTTAAGAGGCTTCTACTTTGAGTTCTGCTACGATGTGCAGTTGTATGTATGGAATGCTAAATAAATCCTCAAACTCAATTTGACGAGTTTTTGTCTGCTGCTGTGAAAACGGGCCACGTAGAATAAAAGAACACAACTATACGACATTTGAGAACTTCGTCAATCTCAAGTGTCGTGTAACAGTTTGGTAATTAAAAATCTGAAAATTGTAATTAAAATAATCTTTTTATTTAACGATCCAAAAATATTTTGATCTTATTCTTTATTATTTGCTGATTCCAAAAACATATAAATACATTATATTCGGATTAAAAACAAGCTCAGAAAATTAAAAATATGAAAATTATGATTAAAATTAAATTTCCCAAATCGATTTAAAAAATTTCATCTTCTTCCTTGTTATTTCCTGATTCCAAAAACATATCTATATGTTTTGGTTGGACTAAAAACAAGCTCAGAAAGTTAAAAAGAATAGAGATACAGAAAAGCGTGCTATCTTGCTCAGCTCAACCACTTCCGCGCTGTACTGACTTGTCAATTTCACTGCTTTTTCCGAAAAGATTACCAAATAACCAAGTGAAGGGCCTTTAGTTTAATGGCACAGAAAGTTTGTATGAACTGACACGGGAATGAATGTTTTAGTAGGGGTACGAAAATGGGTGCAATTTTTGTTGGCAGAGTTTCTATAGACCCACCCGGTGCTCGGTGGTCTGCTGGTTGCAACACGCCTCCAGCTTGGCTGCCATTAGAGAGTGCGCTGTGTTGAGACGTGTGATGGCCTGCTGCATACGCGTCCTCTCTTCCTCCTCTTTTTTCTGCAAGGGTCATCAAAGCTTTTTATTCGTGATGTCAGTTGAGAAATAATATTAACCTTATGCTTTCTAATCATGTCAGATAAAAGCGAGTGGTTACCAGCTACACAAATAAAGAATACTACATGGCTTAATAATGTCCAATACCAGAAAGAAAAAAAGAAAAAAAATACTGTCCAATACCCCCCCCCCCCCCCCCCCCTAGCCTTTAAAAAAAAAATTAGAAAGAGAAGAAAAGAAAAGATTTTTTGGTTGTTTAAATATAAAGAAATACTTATGGCTCAGATTGCCCCAGATTGCCCCATTTTCCTTGATTGTTATCAAAGTTTTTCCGGGGGGGGGGGGGGGGGGCCTGTCCCCGGACCCCCCTAGGAGCCGGCTTTTCTCTAAGTGGCGATTTCAGAAAGTAGATGGGTAATTTGTTGGCTCAGGTTACACCAGATCGGTCAATTGTCCATGTTTTGATCTAAATTTGTCTTCTTAAATTAATTCTTTGGAAGGTGTATTAGGGGAAGTTTCTTGGCTCAGATTGTACCAGTTTGCTCCATTTTCCTTGTTTGTATCAAAAATGTTCGGGGGGGAGGGGGGAGGGGGGGATGCCCCCGGACCCCCTAGGAGGTTCGAATGCTTCACGCCCTCAACTAATCGCTTCGCGTCGTCGAATTGTTCCTAAAAAAACAAAATTGGAACCTCCCCCTAAAAATGATGTGTTCCGGCCCTGCAGACGGACACATATTGAATCCTTATACTCACCAATTACTCAGGTGAGTCAAAAATAACAATTTACTGCGAGCAAATGCTATCATTTTCAACTGCTAAATGGCTCCGGTTTGACCTTGACCTTCACAGACGACCGATGTGTACCAAATGTACGCCATCTTTGGTGAAAATCAGAGGCCATAAGGAGGCGAAGTTTTAATGCTTCTAGCAGAAAAAAATATCTGGCAACATTCTCACCCCCTACCAATCCCACCCCTAACCACCACCCCTACACACACACAAGAAAAACACTTACAGTGAGGCCTGACTTGACCACAGTAACCTCGGTGGTGTCTGCTGTGTTTTTGGATGACAACGTCTCGCAAGAGAAGACAAACTTGCCCTTAGGGTCTTTATCTTCTCTGCCCCCTAGGGGCGCTGGTCTGTCTTCCATGATGGCCACGCTGTTGAACGAAGTAGGGGGCGAAGGGCTGGGTGATCTGCCTCGGATCAACATGTGGGGTGCTGTCCAAACACAGGATAGAACGTATCAGCGTTGCTTCAAGTAGGGCATCTTTGTAGATAAACGTGCCTATATACATCTGACAAGGATCTACCAAACCCTCCTCATATCTGGAGGTTATGAAAACGTGGAAGTCTGCGAAGCTTCAAAACACTAGCTTCAAAAACTCGACCCCGCTGTGACATGACAATGTAACACTGGTCAACCAAAAATTCCACAAAATGTGTAGGTCACCAAAACTCAGCAGTGTTTAAAGTTTCCAAACAATGGTTTCATAACCATCTGATAGAATCGAAAATTTTATAAGTAAATTTTCATTTGATTAATGTACTTACCCGAATCACATATCTAGCATTGACACAGTCTGAGATGCTAAGGTCTGAAAAGCCTACCCGCCTTAAACAATTTTAAAGGGAAGCAACCCCACCACAAAAGTGTAAACGTAGCCATGGTAATGACCACACACCCGGGGAGTTACCTCCCATTGGTGTGTCCTACGTCACTACCGCTACTAAACACGTGGTCAATATCATACGGCTTTAAAGAAAACTAAAAAATCATAAGCGGGGCTGGCGGGAGGGAATTCACTATGTGATTCGGGTAAGTATAGTAATCAAATGAAAATTTACTTATAAAATGTTCGATTAAATTACATATTCTTACTCCGAATCACATATATAGCAGATAGCGTCAACAAGGCGGTGGGAAAGAAAAATCCAACTCACTCTTAAGTCCTTGCCAAAAACTGGCCTCCTGCAATCATGGCAGGAAGAGCTCTGGAGCCGTCCTGACGAACAGCAGAGATGTCTCTCAGATAAAAATCTAAGAAGACATCCTTAGAGCGCCAGTACGCAGTATGCAGTACATCCTCCAGTCTCCTCGACCGCAAAACGGCCAAAGAGGAAGCCCAAGCCCGAGTTTCATGGGCTCGAGCAGAGACAAGGGGAAGGACAGGCTGCGTCCCCCCCCTTGTTCAAACGGCTCCACTCGTACGCATGTTTGATGAGAGCCGACACCCACCGGGCCAGAGTCGTCTTAGCAATATCTTTGTGTCTCTCCGTATTGAGGGAGATAAACAAGAGCTTTTGGGCAGCTGACCTAAGCGACTGCGAACGTGCAAGATAGATGTTAAGGGCTCTAACAGAGCAATTAACCGAATCCGGGTATCCAGGAGCCAGGATGGTAGATAATGGCCTGACATGAACCAAAGGAGATGCTCGCTCCGGAGCCTGATTTTTCGCCAGAAAATCTGGCCGAACGTTAAGGAAACTGAGACGTCAGACTCAAATGAAATATCCTCCGGATTTCCAGAAAGAGCGTGAATCTCACTCCCCCTGCGAGCAGATGCCAACAGCAAAAAGAAACAGGGTCTTACGTGTCAGATTGGGGAAGCTGGCATCTCTTAAAGGCTCGAAATCTGCAGAACGCAGGAATTCTAGAACCAAAAAGAGGTCCCACTTAGGTACAGGAGTACGAGTCCTAATCTCTGAAAGGGACGCGCCCTTAATGACCCCCGAAATGACACCGCTGACATCAATGGACCGACCTATCTGCCGTAAGGTCGCAGAGATGGCCGATCTCCTTACCCTCAAAGGGGAAGCGGAAGCTCCCTGAGAGGACATGAAAGAAAGGTGGTTTGCCACATGCATAGAACGAGGTGCCAAGGCATTCAACCCATGCACATTGCACCAGGAAGCCCAGGCCTTCCAATGTGACGCATAGACAGACGAAGTAGAAGCTCTGTGAGAGCGTTGTACTAAGTCCAGAGTCAGCTCCGATGCACCAGAACGCCTAAGCGAGGACCGTACAACCTCCACGCGTGAAGTTTCAGCAGCTGGGGCTCTACGTGTGGGATGCCGCTTCGAGGCTGCACCAGTTCTCCTCGCGCGAGCGCGAGAGAAATGGGAGGGCCGTGGGAGAGTCTCAGGAGGTCCGCAAACCAAGCCTGAGAGGGCCAAAGAGGAGCGATCAGCAGCAGTGATGGTCCCTCCAGCTCCGCCTTCCTGAGTACTCGGCTGAGCAACTGGAAGGGAGGGAAGGCATAAGCCTCCAGGCCCGTCCAAAGAATGTCCAGAGCATTCGTTCCCAAGCCTCCGGGTCCGGAAATGGCGAGACGAAAACTGGCAGCCTCTTTGAAAACCTGGTGGCAAAGAGGTCCACCAGAGGCTTCTGGACCAGGGCACAGAGACGAGACAGAGCTCCGTGAGTGATGGTCCATCCGCCAGAGTGTTCAAGCTCCCGGGCAGGTACCTGGCTGTGAGAGTGATTTGGTGTTGCCAGCACCAAACCAGGATCTCGCAATCTTGTTTTTTTGTTTGACGGTATTATTAATTGACTGTATTATTATTAAGCAGGTAATACGTCCATAATGTCAAGTACTGTAATCTGCATGTTATGTTAAGCTCCGGCCTTACTTGTAGGCGAACGGTATGTTATATGTCCGTCTGTCTGTTATGTCCTAATGTTGTATATATATATATGTCTTGTATACTTGCCATTTACATAATTATTATAAATGTTGATGGATGAATGATGATACATTGTAGACGGATGCATGTTATTGATTAAAAGCCCCACAATGATGTGCTTGGCAAAAAAAAAAAAGAATCTCGCAAGCCCTGCCCGAGAGCGACGGAGACCGCGACCCTCCCTGCTTGTTGAGATAAGCTGCCACTGTCGTGTTGTCTGTAAACAGACGAACATGTTTGGCCTGAAGGGAGGGTCGAAACTTGTCTAGAGCTAGAGACACAGCCTCCAGCTCCAGCAAGTTGCTGTGCAGCAGCCTCTGTTCTTTTACCCCCCGCGGGTTAGGGGGAAGAATTTACCCGATGCTCCCCAGCATGTCGTAAGAGGCGACTAACGGATTCTGTTTCTCCTTTTACCCTTGTTAAGTGTTTCTTGTATAGAATATAGTCAATGTTTGTCAAGATTTTAGTCAAGCAGTATGTAAGAAATGTTAAGTCCTTTGTACTGGAAACTTGCATTCTCCCAGTAAGGTCATATATTGTACTACGTTGCAAGCCCCTGGAGCTAATTTTTGATTAGTGCTTTTGTGAACAAGAAACAATTGACAAGTGGCTCTATCCCATCCCCCCCCCCCCCCTTTCCCCGTCGCGATATAACCTTCGTGGTTGAAAACGACGTTAAACACCAAATAAAGAAAGAAAGAAAGAATGGGCTTTTCGCTGGGATCCTAATCCATTGTCCGGAAAAGGTAACAATATCATAACATAAAACACACACACACACACTCAATAACATAACACACACACACACACACACACACACACAAACACACAAACACACACACACACACACACACACACAGTCACATGAAAACGCAGCCCACCACAAGAACAGTGGAACCCACCAGGGCTCCTTACGGACGCCCGTCGTAGAGGGTCCCGGGACCCCCGCTTTCAATGTTTAGAGGGTCCATGGACCCCCTAAGCGGAGTTTTAGAGGGTCCCAAGAGTCCTGGATCCCCAAACCCCCTGTGTTTTTATATAACGCATTGTGATCGCGAATAATGTGATCTGAAAAGTGTTTTTTTATCACCAGGATAGTTGAGGAGGATACTTCAAGTTTACCTTGTTAAATGCAACACACAGGCACACTTTCAACTTGCTTTCTGGTCTTTCTATTCTAATGTTAGCTGATGACTACAGTCTAAAAAGAGTTCCTTCGGGACGCACGGTAACGTAAATTCAGTGCGTCCCGGGACCCGCTCTTTAAAGGTTTAGTGCGTCCCGGCCGGGACCCCCTCCATCAATTTCTAGTACGTGATTTCGGCTTCCAGTGCGCATATGACGCAGGGACGCGCACTTTGGGGAGCCCTGACCCACCTTTCCTTGTCTTGACCAAGTTGCAGCCATTGATACTGGGCTGGTCAAGACTATATATGTGTCTCAGACACTTGAGTGACCTCATTTCTTACAATATGACATCATAACATAGTATCATCACCAAGCGTCTAGCCAAGAAAAAAACACCACAAACACTATTAAGCTGTGACCTCAAATCAAACAATGACATCATAGCTCAAATCAAACAATGACATCATAGATCATTTTGCTTTTATTTATTGGTAGCCCAGTTGATATTTTCAGAAGTGATAAATACACACCGTGGACCCTCCCTCGACAATCTGATCCACCTCAGTTAGTACAGCACTTTTGATCCACCTAAAAAGTGAAAAAATGTGGTGGGTTGCTTCCGTCGAACCCATTTGTAGAAAAACCCACCAGCATGATTTGCAAAAAAAGTACAGAAGAAGATGCACAACAGTTTTGACTTGCAAGTGGTACAACAGTCATTATAAGATGTTTGGTGTCTTGTTGACAGACCATGCAGCTTTTTTGTTGGTCCAAGGGGACCATATCGTCTTTTGTTTCATCTTTATCGACCAAGGCCGAAGGCCGCGGTTGATAAATATGAGAGAAAAGGCGATATGCTCCCCGAGGACCAACAACAAAATGCTGGTCTGACAACAAGCCACCAAACATCGTTTTTGTTATCATTTTGGTTGTGCAACAAAATGCACAATAACCCACAGGGAGACGAATTTTTAGAATCCAACTCCGGGCCACAAAGCATCGTCACAGTAGCACGAGATAACACGTCAAACTTGTATGTGACGTAAAACGTAGCTTGTTGACGCTTTTCTTCCAGTCTGAAAATGTACAGAGCTGCGAACATACGTGTGAGTTCAGTAAGTGTTGAGCATATTTCTTTTCTTTTAAGTGTTTATGACTTTTCGTTGTGGATTTTGCAATTACAGAGATAAATTGCAAATTGACCATGAGTCGCCGCGGTAATTATCAACATTGATTGGGTCTTTGAGAGTGAATGCTTACAATCGTTGCCCTCGGAAACACAAATCGAAAGCCGCGATGGTTCCACACATCAAACAACCAGCCTGATTGGCGTTTACTTTGACAATCCACGTTTCACCTGAAAGCTCAAACCCACTCACCACCTCGATTTATTGCATGGGGAACATGAGATTTATTTCCGAGGTGTTTGTGAATGAAAACTCGTGAAAATGATGACAATACCATTTATTGCCCTATACGTCTGTTAGGCCGCTGATTTCGCTCCACCTTTCGGGAAAAAAGGACATTTCTGACTTTTCTGGCCAATACCTTCTTCGTTATTTATTAATTCATCATAATTATAATATACGTTGAAAGCGCAGCCTATTTTGAGTTCATTAATTAGTCTGGCGATGAATTACGTAATGGGGATGTGGGAGAAAAATGCAAGAAAACATCCTAACCCATTGTAAACAGGGCCGGACTAGGGGGGGGGGGGGGTGTGGGGGGGGGGGTAACACCCCCCCCCCCCCCCGGGCTTAAGCATGTACCTCCCAAACGCATTTTTTTCTTCTTCATTGCCTATACATCTTGCTGTCGAATTTACCTTTTTCGTTCAAGGAGAGGCTTCCTTTCCCTCCAGAAACATAAAAAAATTTTTTTTAAAAAAAGGGCTTCGCCCCCTCGACCTCCACCAAGGGGGCTTCGCCCCCTGGACCCCCATCTGTAACCCCCCCCCCCCCCTAGTACTTACCTAGTCCGACCCTGGTAAACCTGGGTACGTGCCTCCTTATGTGCGATTGACATGCTGGGCACGTGCCTCCAACGAAAATCAGAAGGTACATGCAATCAGAATACTGACTGTAACAGTATTCCTTGCTATTTGGGTTAAAAAAGGCCAACGGAAGTGATCTGCCCCGTCGCGATATAACCTTCGTGGTTGAAAACGACGTTAAACACCAAATAAAGAAAGAAAGTGATCTGCCCCTGGCTACCAGCGAGCAGCGAGATTTTGAGCTCTCACTTTTTTCATCCAAAAATTCTTCCTTCGTTCCTATATGATGGACATTCTGGGACTACCAGTTGCCTTAGAGTCAGTTCTGCAGACTCTGGCCTCGAAGTGCTCCCTGTCTTCATGGGACGTGCACAGCAAGGGGAAAACAACGACACTCGTCTTGAGATGGGACAGTGACTGAGCATCCGCCATTGAGAAACACGAACCAGTCACTTTTGCACGGTACCGACGCAAGTCACCGAGCGAACTCAGGCGAGACACGCAGCGTGCGGCGACAAGACAACATCAGGTCAAAGGTCAGTCACACGACGTAAACATAAACAGTGACAGCATTACAAGTGTGGAACAAAACGCTGAGTCCGGTGTTGTTGACAATGTGTTTGAGACCCCACCCATTCCGACGGCACAGCGCCCTGATTACAACAACACCGACAATTACACGTAGGAACCGCCTGATTCTGCAATGGATCAAGACCCTGACACAGATAACACGTTGTGTGACACCAGCGACACGGATTCAGAGAACGACGAGTTCCTACAGTATTGGGAAGATCGGCGCGATACTGCAACCCATTATTTGTCTTCACTCGAGCCTAAGGAAAGAGAGGCAGACACCTGTTGTGAGAAAAGTTGTCCTTGATCATCGCTATGGACACCACTGTCTGTATGCATTGACTGACGGGATGGTGTTTCAGAATGGACTGAGAGAAGGTGTTGTGGAAAACTGGTTTTATTTTACTGAAGAAACTGAAGACACTGATCGACGATACAGCAATATCCTTAGCTGTCTCAGACGATGGTGCTATGTTGACCCGCTTAGGTACGCCGATCAGAAACAACACATGTTTATCATACATACGTGAGAGAGACACTCGTTAGAATAATCGTTCAAATCACATGTGTGTATATCATGTAAATGAGGTCATGTCAAGCAAGTCTGGCATGGACCTGTTTTTCCACTGCTTATGATGCCAAAGTCACCGAGACAAACGTCATTGGGTGCGTCTCAGAAACTGAACCTTTTGTGTGTTCCATAATCAAATTAGCCCACAGTTGAAACATACTGAATTTTAAATCATGATATTGGTATTTTTGAGAAGTAAAATGAATAAAGAAATAATACAAACAAAACTGAGTATTTTGCATGATTATTATGAAGGTTGTTTTGCGAAAAAAATGATTGGATGCGTGAAAAATGGAGGTCTGATCTGTGACATGAACCATCAACTAGTTTTGCACCTCACTACAAGAATCGTTTAGAATATCCAAGGACTGCTATTCTTGTTATGTGTGTTTGGTTTAAGTGTACTTGACAGTTGAAATGTTATTTTGTCCACAGAATTGTTTTTTTAAACGAAATTAATCGCTTGAAAGTTTGCCATCACTTTCGTAACATAGTTTTCCACACGCATGCAACAGCAACAAGTCCTAAATTTGAACTTTAGAATTTGCATATTCATCTTCAACACGATCTTGACATGAAAGGGCATAGAAAATCGCTAAGCTAAATGTTATTTAAAGGCATATGTACGCGCTCCCGTGTTTACAAAGTGTAGTTTGCCCATAATCGATGTCAAACGCACCATAAGACCATGTAATGACGATATGTCGCCATGCGCGGACCATATACATGCATTACAGCTTGTTTTAGAGTCTCAAAAACTTTGGATGTAAACAAAGACGCGGAGTTATTTCCCTTGCGTCAACGCTACCTCTGTTGGCAAATCTATAAATAGGACGATCCAGATCAAAATGAGAATTAACATATCTCAACATTGAAGGGGTCCTAGACCACAATATTTTGCAGGGAACTTAATTTAGCATGTCTCCAGCTGTTGGTAAAGCAATTAGCGTGTATAGTCATCGAGTACATATGGCTTTAAGTATTATTTTCTCAAAATTGCATCTGCAAACTAAGTTGAAAGTTGCGCAATATGACATGCTTCTTCAAAATTCAGTTACGATGGTGAACGGTTTTGCAAAGAATGTTCAGAGTTTTGAAGAAAGATTAGAACTATTTTGCGCGTAGTCACTTCCTTAGAGGTGCGGGTGACTACGCATGCGCAGTTACAGAGAGAAATAGTTCAGCTTCCAGCAGCGAAGAAAGATTTCGAGCATGTTTCCGAAGTCTGTGATTTTGTTGCGAAAGTGATCAACACCCAAGGTTCTTGAGAAAAGGTGAGTTTTTGCTGCTATGATATTCTATGAAGTGAAAAATTAGGCTAAACATTTGTTAATAATAGTTTTTCTTTCGATTAATATTTTGTGGGTGTAGATTACATTCTGTGTGAGACCTGTTTAATAAAAGTGATGTTTGTGCACAGATGACTTTGAATTTAAAGTGATAAAAAAATCTTATACTTTTATTTTATTAATTAGAAAAAAAACCACAGTAAACACCAAGTTCCAAAGACTTTCGGGCCACGCCCTTCTTCAGTGAAATGAAAGTAAGCAAACAATGACGTAAAATTCATGATTAAAAGAGAAAAAAAATCGTAATGTAAAACGTCACAGCCAAACGTCATAAGTTTCGTTCAAACAGGCAAAATGGCCTTGCGTAAGAGTACAAGACTGAGGATACAGCTTCGTGATCCTCCGGTGCCAACTCTACCGCCTCTTCTTAAGAATAGGAAAACTGGAGCAGAAGCAACGCGCGAATGGAAGCAGAGGATGAAAGAAACTGACCCAGATGATGAACTTTTCATTAATTTTTCTCTCTTTTTTTGGCAAAGTTTGATTGATTTTGTCCAGCTTTTTATATTTAGTCAAGTTTTGACTAAATATTTTAACATCGAGGGGGAATCGAAACGAGGGTATGGTGTATGTGTGTCTGTCTGTCTGTCTGTCTGTCTGTGCGTGTGTGTGTGTGTGTGTGTAGAGCGATTCAGACTAAACTACTGGACCGATCTTTATGAAATTTGACATGAGAGTTCCTGGGTATGAAATCCCCGAACGTTTTTTTCATTTTTTTGATAAATGTCTTTGATGACGTCATATCCGGCTTTTCGTGAAAGTTGAGGCGGCACTGTCACGCCCTCATTTTTCAACCAAATTGGTTGAAATTTTGGTCAAGTAATCTTCGACGAAGCCCGGGGTTCGGTATTGCATTTCAGCTTGGTGGCTTAAAAATTAATTAATGACTTTGGTCATTAAAAATCGGAAAATTGTAAAAAAAATTAAAAATTTATAAAACGATCCAAATTTACGTTTATCTTATTTTCCATCATTTGCTGATTCCAAAAACATATAAATATGTTATATTCGGATTAAAAACAAGCTCTGAAAATTAAATATATAAAAATTATTATCAAATTTTTTTTTTCGAAATCGTTTTAAAAACACTTTCATCTTATTCCTTGTCGGTTCCTGATTCCAAAAACATATAGATATGATATGTTTGGATTAAAAACACGCTCAGAAAGTGAAAACGAAGAGAGGTACAGAAAAGCGTGCTATCCTTCTCAGCGCAACGAATATCCCGCTCTTCTTGTCAATTCCACGGGCACTGCCTTTGCCACGGGCGGTGGAGTGACGATGCTACGAGTATACGGTCTTGCTGCGTTGCGTTGCGTTCAGTTTCATTCTGTAAGCCTCAGCTACTTGACTAAATATTGTATTTTCGCCTTAGGCGACTTGTTTTCTTTCTGTTCCTTTTTTAGTGTTTGGCATTTTACCTAAGAAGAATCTGGTTGCAAAATCAGCTTCATTTAGTAAAGTTTGTGGGAAAAAGCATTTACCGTTTCTTTGTTACAAAAGTGATGTTTCCATGTTACATCGGTGACCATTTTGCATTCTTTTGGGATAACTTTCTAACATTTTGTCTTAGAGCAACAAATCTTTGTATATATGCTATTGTGAAGGTTAAATGTCAATAAGACTGAATGAATGCCATGTATCAACATGTTCTGATCAGGATATTATTAATTAATTTTCATTTTTATTTTGAAATTTTGACGAATGCATGGAACTTTGAAAAAAACATTATTTTGTTGTTTACATGTAGTCATTTCATATTGAACTCTATAATGGCTTCTGATTCAACAATAATAACTGAATAAAAGTCGTTTTCAGCCTTATAAATGCAGTTTTTTTGTCTTTTATTGTTTCCATGTTACACGGGTGATTTTGCACACGTGGTCCAAATAATGCTCAATATATATGGCAAACTAAAGGCAATGTTATATTTTTTCTTGTTTAAACTGAAAAGGTACACCCTGAGAAGTGTGTAAATAGTATTATCAAAGTTTTCTGGGAAGATTATACTTTTGGTGATAATGTCACAAACAGAGGACGAGATTCTGAGACACACCCCATTATAGAAGAAAAAAAATTGTGCTCGATAATTACCCTCGATGAAGTTTTAGAACTAACACGTCACGCCACACTTTCAGAATGACGTTTCTTTACTTTGACGTAATAGATTGCACGAGCCTTTGGAAGAGATCGAGGTTCCAAAACAAGCGTCTTCAATTTAGCTGCCTCGACTGCAGGAAATTTTCAGTAAAATACACGTAAGTACAGTATGTAGGATAAACAGAATACTACATGGCTTGCTGTTTCGTACCAGATTTACACTCGTTGCTTTTTCAAATAGTGAACAGCTCGCTTTCGCTCGCAGTTCAATATTTAAAAAAACAACTCGTGTAAATCTGGTACGACACAGCAAGCCATGTAGTATTCTCTATTTATTTTATTATTATTTATTTATTTTATTAGTGAGTATTTCTACGCACATACCCTCCCAGAGGGGAGGCTCATGGCGTTTACAATATGCCGTGTGAGATGGAATTTTTTACACAATAAATCACGCATTCACATCGGCCAGTAAATCTCAAGCGTGTTAGGCGAGTATATACTTTTCACGGCCTATTATTCCAAGTCACACGGGTATTTGGTGGACATTTTTATATATGTCTATACAATTTTGCCAGGAAAGACCCTTTTGTCGATCGTGGGATCTTTAACGTGCACACCCCAATGTAGTGTACACGGGACCTCGGTTTTTCGTCTCATCCGAAAGACTAGCACTTGAACCCACCACCTAGGTTAGGAAAGGGGGGAGAAAATTGCGGCCTGACCCAGGCCTGAACACGCAACCTCTCGCTTCCGAGCGCAAGTGCGTTACCACTCGGCCACCCAGTCATTATGTTGTGATCTTGAAATTTTAGAAAAACAAAACACATTTTGGTCATGTTTGGTGATCAATAACACCTACACGTGTGTGACATTTCGAGGCGGTTGGTTCAAAAGCATCCGATTCAACCCTAACCTAAAGTATCTATGAACATGACAGCTCTGTGAATCCAACATTTGAGGAGGTTCAACCAAACTTGGGTCATGTCGGAAGATCATATAACCCTAGGAGTGTGCACAGTTTCAAAGCTATAGCTTCAGAACTATCCAAGATAAGCTCAACGTTAAGTTTCTATGAATCAAACATGACCCCGCCGTGACCCCAAAATTCGACGAGCGTCAACCAAAGTGGGGCATTGTCAGAAGATTATGAAACCGTAGCCCTGTGCAAAGTTTCAAACCTCTAGCACAGACAAACACTGCTCAATTGTACTCGATTGAAAACCCACCGATTACTCGGGTCAACAACTTACAGGTCGCAGTAGCCGTAGTTCCAACTCCACTTCTCATGTGTGTGCCTGGACCTTGGCGTCCCGTACCCCACGGATGCTGTGCGTCTGTTGGAAGAGACGTAGGGGCCGGACTAAACAGGATATCTGGGGCCTTAATTTGCAGTTCCGCCACGATGTGGTGCAAGGAGTTGACCTGCATCTGAAGCTGCTGGGTTCGAATCCTTGCCTCACGATCCTGCCACACGAAGACGCGGTGAGATAAGGATGGAATAATACAAGAGGAGCAAAATCCCCCAATAACTCATTTTCATCTTAATACGTGATATATGAATCAGAAACAAGACGAGAAAATGCTCTTTCGACTTAACTTCGTCATAAATAATATGATTAAGAAAAAAATTGACTGCTGCTCCAGCTTCATAACTGTTTGAAAAAATGATACTATATCCCGATCTTGTGACCTTGAAAGTTTACCAGGATCAGCCCGACTTGGAACATGTCTAGACGCCATCACACCCCACGCGTGCGAGAAAAGCTCTACCGTCCAAAACATTTAAGCTAATAATATTGTGTTCATGTTTTGACGAAAACATAACACACACACACACACACACACACACACACACACACACACACACACACACACACCCGTCCCCCAACACACACATGCACAAGCAGCAGAACAAACTAATCACATATCAGACCCACAATGACGACTCCGGGTTTTGGGGCTCGTTGCTCGTCGATGTTGATAGTCTGCCTGAAACTTTCCATCTGCTCCTTGTGAGCCTGCCTGGTCTGCTTCTGTATTGAGCCGCACACCTCGTTCTGCAGTTCACACATGTCTGTCTGCAGGATGGTCAGGATCTCGTGGTCCTGGGGACGCACACAGCAAAAAGCCATGGTCAGTCAGTGGACAAAAAGAAGAAAGAAACAAGTCGCGTAAGGCGAAATAACAACATTTAGTCATTTAGTCAAGCTGTCGAACGCACTGCATTTTTTCACCAAGACCGCATACTCGTAGTTTCGTCAGTCCACCGCTCGTGCTAAAGGCAGTGAAATCGACAAGCCAGAATAGTGCGGTAATGGTCGCGCTGAGCAGGATAACACGCTTTTCTGTATCTCTATTCTTTTTAGCGTACTGAGTTTGTTTTTAATCCAAACATATCATATCTATATGTTTTTGGAATCAGGGACCGACAAGGAATAAGATGAAATTGTTTCTAAATCGATTTCGGAACATTAATTTTAATCATAATTTTCATATTTTTCATTTTCAGAGCTTGTTTGTAATCTAAATATAACATATGTATATGTTTTTGGAATAAAAACAAGTCGCGTAAGGCGAAAATACAATATTTAGTCAAGTAGCTGTCGAACTCACAGAATGAAACTGAACGCAATGCCATTTTTCAGCAAGACCGTATACTCGTAGCATCGTCAGTCCACCGCTCATGGCAAAGGCAGTGAAATTGACAAGAAGAGCGGGGTAGTAGTTGCGCTAAGAAGGATAGCACGCTTTTCTGTACCTCTCTTTGTTTTAACTTTCTGAGCGTGTTTTTAATCCAAACATATCATATCTATATGTTTATGGAATCAGGAACCGACAAGGAATAAGATGAAAGTGTTTTTAAATTGATTTGGACAATTTAATTTTGATAATAATTTTTATATATTTAATTTTCAGAGCTTGTTTTTAATCCGAATATAACATATTTATATGTTTTTGGAATCAGCAAATGATGGAGAATAAGATAAACGTAAATTTGGATCGTTTTGTAAATTTTTTTTTTTTTTTACAATTTTCAGATTTTTAATGACCAAAGTCATTAATTAATTTTTAAGCCACCAAGCTGAAATGCAATACCGAAGTCCGGGCTTCGTCGAAGATTACTTGACCAAAATTTCAACCAATTTGGTTGAAAAATGAGGGCGTGACAGTGCCGCCTCAACTTTCACGAAAAGCCGGATATGACGTCATCAAAGACATTTATCAAAAAAATGAAAAAAAAGTTCGGGGATATCATACCCAGGAACTCTCATGTCAAATTTCATAAAGATCGGTCCAGTAGTTTGGTCTGAATCGCTCTACACGCACGCACGCACGCACACACGCACACACATACACCACGACCCTCGTTTCGATTCCCCCTCGATGTTAAAATATTTAGTCAAAACTTGACTCAATATAAAAATGACGAAGAATAAGATGAAATTGTTTTTGGATCGTTTAAAAAAACAGACATTTTAATGACAAGTTTCCGATTTTTAATGACCAAATTAATTAATTATTATTTAAGCCACCAAGCTGAAATGCAATACCACAGTCCGGCATTCGTTGAAGATTGCTTTGCCAAAATTTCAATCAATGAGGGTGTGACAGTGCCGCCTCAACTTTTACAAAAAAAGCCGGATATGACGTCATCAAAGGTATTTATCGAAAACATCCCCCAAAATCCGGGGATATCATTCCCAGGAACTCTCATGTCAAATTTCATAAAGATCGGTCCAGTAGTTTAGTCTGAATCGCTCTACACACACACACACACACACACACACACACACACACACACACACACACACACACACACACACACACACACATACACCACGACCCTCGTCTCGATTCCCCCTCTATGTTAAAACATTTAGTCAAAACTTGACTAAATGTAAAAAAACACGCTTGCACAATATCAGCGAGTCAGTTACCTCGTAATCAAGTCAAATCAAGTCAAGTCAATATTTTTTTTTTAAACTATAATCAAAAACGATGTTCATCAAATCATCAATCTGTCACTGGTTCACTTATCAAGAAATAGAGAAAACAAGATATCAATCCATTCATCAACTCACGCAATCTGTCAATGATTCACTTACCAAGAAACAGAGAAGACAAGGAATCAATCCATTCTCCAACCCTGCCCGTCTATCCATTACCATTCCATCAACGCATCCAATATTATCCACCTCCCCTCCACCTCACCACCATCACAAAAGCACGACAATAAAGAGGAATTTTCACTCACAAATATGAAAAGAAGAACGGACAGACAAACACACTATTCAACTTGCCCTGTCTTCTTTTAGCTGAACCTCTCCCCTCATTCCAGTGATCATGTCCTCCAGGTCCCTTATGTCGCCCTAAAATAAAATGAAAATCTTGATCTAGTTAGTCATGAAGGACATGTTGATTGATGTTTGCTTCGTCTAGATCATGCATGGTGTGATGTGTCTGCAAGCATTCTCATTGCTTGTTTGTGTGTGTGTGTGTGTGTGTGTGTGTGTGTGTGTGTGTATGTGTGTGTGATTGTGTGTGTGTGTGGTGTGTGTGCGTGTCAAGTTTTGACTTAGTGTTTAAACATAGACTGGGAATCGAGACAAGGACTGTGGTATGTGTGTGTGTGTGTCAGTGTGTGTGTGTGTGTGTGTGTGTGTGTGTAAGTTTGTGTGTGTGTGTGTGTGTGATTGTGTGTTAGTGTTTGTTAGTGTGTGTGCTTGTGCGTATGTGTGTGTCAAGTTTTGACTTAGTGTTAAAACAGACTGGGAATCGAGACTAGGACGGTGGTGGTGGTGTGTGTGTGTGTGTGTGTGTGCGTGTGCGTGCGTGCGTGCGTGCCTGCGAGCGTGTCTACGTGCGAGCGTGCGTGTGTGTTGAGCGATTCCGAGAAAACTACTCGACACAACGTCCTTACCTCACAAACTCTGATCCTGTCTTTCCACAGCTGCGTTTCGTCAATCTCTTTGCGGATACCCATAATGTCCTCCGCAAGCCTGGCCATCTTGAATGTCAAATACCCGCTGTCAACCATCCCCACCACTGTGGATGACCGTCTTTCAACTGGCGTCTACAAGCACGGACATAAGACATGAGATGATGTATTCTCTATTCCATGCAAACTGAGCATGAAAAACTGGCTTGACTGCTGTAAAGACATTTATATAAACAACCAAAGCATAAAAACATCCGACGTACTCCACACACACACACACAAACACACGAGAATACAATTGAATGGAACAATGGACGGATCGGACTGTCATGTCCAAATGAATTAAGTATTGCGGCTGGACGGTGTCGTGTAGTGTCGTGTCATTGCGTGTGTGGTGTAGTGTGTGTGGTGTGGTGCGGCGCGTTGTGTAGTGCTCGCACACACACACACACACACACACACACACACACACACACACACACACACACACTCTCCAGATCATGCCACAGACGCACTAAGACATCTCACACTCTCCAGCTCATACCACACACACACACACACACACACACACACACACACACACACACACATTCTCCAGATCATACCACAGACGCATTAAGACATCGCACACTCTCCAACTCCTACCACAGACGCACTAAAACATCTCACACTCTCCAACTCATACCATACACGGCTCCTGGTTATCATCAGATGCAGATATTTCTGGGCTGAAAGACTCATCACTATCTTGAGCGGCAAGGGATTTCTTCAAGATTTCGATCGTCATAGACTTTCCACCTGCTCGCGGGGTGCCTGGTGAAGGTACGCGTGAAGCTCGCTTGGATGACACTTCTTTCTTCGCTTCTGCAACCTGTGCACACAAAACAGGTCGCGCAAAGTCAAATGAACACATTTTTAGTCTGTCATAATGTATGCCTTACAGAATAAACAAGAAAAGCAAATGCTTACACGCGACTCGCCTTCGTTACCCTTGCCCCTCCCTCAACCACCTTTTCCCTTTAGTAGACGCCCTTCCTTTTAAGACCACAACCCCTCCGATAAGATATTTTCAAGACCATGACATTGTTTTTTAAGATATTCTGTGTAAGTTTACCCCCATTTTAAGACCTGATTTTCTCAGGGTTTTGTAGGTCTTAAAAGGAGGTTTCCGCCACAACGTATGACCCCCCCCCCCCCCCCCCCCACGAACTTCATAAAATAATATGTTCAAGAGAACTTCTTATGTGACCTGTATCAATGTATCAATCCATGTAATTATTCAACCCTAAGAATATTTCACATATTCAAACCTACTTCCTAACACTATCACTAACTAGTCTGATATACTCAACATCCACCAAATTTAAAAAAAAAATTGTTTTTTAACAAGAAATGACAATCATAATAATTACAAATTTTCTTGACCAAATTGAGTTTTGGCTAGCCCAGACAAAAAAATGTATACTCAGCCACTTGCGTGAACTCCTTTCTGACACTATGACAGGGGTCTGGGTGGCCGAGTGGTAACGCACTTGCGCTCGGAATCGAGAGGTTGCGTGTTCGACCCTGGGTCGGGCCGCTATTTTCTCCCCCCATTCCTAACCTAGGTGGTGGGTTCAAGTGCTAGTCTTTCGGATGAGACGAAAAACCGAGGTCCCGTGTACACTACATTGGGGTGTGCACGTTAAAGATCCCACGATTGACAAAAGGGTCTTTCCTGGCAAAATTGTATAGACATATATAAAAAAAAAAGTCCACCAAATACCCGTGTGACTTGGAATAATAGGCCGTGAAAAGTATATACTCGCCTAACACGCTTGAGATTTACTGGCCGATGTGAATGCGTGATATATTGTGTAAAAAATTCCATCTCACACGGCATATTGTAAACGCCATGAGCCTCCCCTCTGGGAGGGTATGTGCGTAGAAATACTCACTAATAAATTTAAATAAATAAATGTCATCACCAATAGTCTAACCAAGACTTACAAAAACCTAGACACCATAAGCTGTGACCAAATCAAACAATGACATCATAGCTTGATGACCTCGATACTTATTTTCCTGATAGCTCAGTAGATATTTCATGAGTGAAAATCTTCTCCATGTTCATGCTGTGACTATGAAATTTAATTGATGAAAACAAGCCGCAGTTTGGTCATGTCTGCTGATAATCAACACCAACGATTGCGTGAAATTTGGAGGAAATATCTGTGTAATTTTTTTACGAACATGAATCCGCTGAGACCCCAAAATGTGACGGGGGTAAACCAAACTAGGGTCATGTTGGCAGATGATCAAACCCTTGAAGCGTTTAAAGATTCACTGTTCTAGCTTCAAAAACGCCTAAAATAACGTCCATGTTAGGTTATTATGAATCGAACATGACCCTCTGTGACCCCAAAACTTGACGAGGGTCAATCAAACTTAGGTCAAGTCGGGAGATTATCAAACCCTAGAAGTGTGTCGGCCAGACATACGGACGGTCACACATGAATCCTAATACTTACCAATTACTCAGGTGAGTCAAAACATAACGCATTGCATATTTTTTCACCAAGACTACTTAATCCCACCCTTGCCAAAGTCCTTGCGGACAAGATAGCGCTGACACTTTATCTTGGTAACACAAACCAAATGAACCTTATTGGCATAACACTTTTATTTCTTGATTCTTGAGCGTGTTGAGATGATGATATCCTATGTAACAGCCTGCGTATATCTGAGATGGTGAGGAGAAGGAGTATGTTTTAACCACGCACTTTTTAAGCGAGCCTGTCTGCATGGCACACTCAGAGTAAGAGAGTGGGTGCCACGGTTTCTAATCGGAGCCCTCTATGCACTTACGTCAAATGACAGCCGCGACTTCTTGTTGCGTTCTATCAGTGTGGCAAGGTCCTCAAAGGCACGGAACAGGGTGTCCGTCGGTCCAGCAGCCCCCAGGAACTTCGTCATCTGTTTGCTGACACCGCTTCCAGTTCGCTAAAATGTATGATTACAACCATTTCTGTTTCGCAGAACACATAACATGTATGCAATTATCATTCCAAAAATGTCATTGAATGCTAATTTCAGTATCCATCCTCTCAAATGCACTGAATCTGCTGGCCTGGAACTAACAGCTCGACATTGAAAAACTTGGATCAGTCATCGTCGAGACAACTTAGCTGGACAAGACCCGAAACCGAGACGGGTCGAGCTGGCCTCGGCGAAGCATGCCAGTTTAACCTAATTTCCAAAAACTAATTTTCTTTAATTTTTAGCACATTTTTGTCGTATTTTTTGTGTTATGCTAGCAAAACACACTGTATCTATTTATCCCACAGGTAACCTGTGACCTCAAATCAAACAATGGCATCATATTTTGATGAAGTGGAGACTCCTTTCCTTGATAGCTCAGTGGATAGTTTTAGCAGCGATAGATCATCTCCAGCAAACATTTTCATGCTGTGATCTTGAAATTTCACTAAACCAGCCACATTTGTGTCCTGTCTGAAGATCATCAAAAGACAAAACCTACAAGTGTGTGAAATTTGGTGACAAAAACATCAAGAGAAATACTCAAGGTTAAAGGGATTATATTCAACAAGAAAACTGTCTCAAATCGCCCCAAGAGCTATACAGTTCAGGTTGGGGGTTGTAATTATGTGACCACACACCAGGAATACCTTCAAATAAACGTTTGAGCGCTGAGTTACTCAAATTAAAAACGGCTGTGTTTTTAGTGGGCATCCCTGACTGTAATTCTCATTGTGACGTTCTTTGAGCGAGTCATCATTTTCGTCCTGCATTTCGACCCTGAGTATTTCATGCGCTATTCCTAGAGATACAGATTTGAAATTGAGCCGAGAGCTACAGAGTTCGTTTTGGGAGTTGAATAGATGACAATACACACGAGGAAGGTCTTAGAATTAGTGTTTGAGCGTTCTATTATTCACATCTGAATGCTGTGTTTGGTAATCATTGCAGACCTTGATCTTCTCCAACCGACATTGTGTTCTTTCTGTTGTTCGGAGCGTTTTAGCGCTGTATGGCACGGAATTTGCATGCGTAAGCTAGACTGTACATCCAACGGTCTTGCTCTGCTTTGACGATTGGGTATCTATGAAAAATAAATAGATATAGCTATTCTGATGGACACGTGGGGGAATTCGGGGGCTGTGATTGGATGGTCTCTTCCGATCATCAAAGCATAATGCTACGGAAGTCGGCCATTTTTGCCAATATCCAAAAGCATATTGTCAATAACAAAGACGCATGGTTCCGGTTTATCCTTCTGTACCACACGATGTTTCACTGATCGACAACAGTACACTGACAACTTGAAATTCTTCTCGGGAATGTTTTTCAGCTTTACAAATGTCGATAGCATACTCTTTTCTGCTAACTTCCCGATGAAACAGGACTAAACCAATTATTTTCTGTCCCTAAACACCACAAAATGCCCAAAGTTGAAAGATGTAGTACAAACAGGGGAGTAACTTGAACGGAACAGCCGTTTGTGTGTGCCTGTGTGAGCTGAGTTGCCGACTGAAACAAACTTTCGCATTCGGTTTTCTTGTCTCGTAACTCCACACTAAATACCCCACTTCCCCTCTGAAGTATTGATGTACAACCCATGGCACTAACATTCATGTAGTCGTTTATAACTGAGGTTGAAAAATTCGCTTCATGACGAGACATGTATAAATGCCATTCACCCAAACTGAAAACTTCGCTGCGTCTGCTTGCGTTGTACGGATTAGCTGTTCTCTTCTCCTCCCCTTGTTGCATCCTAGTTCTTCAGTTGTTTCTAGTTTTCCGTTGATGTTGTGTTTTGGTTTTCTTCTTAAGTAGTCTTGTTCAAAATTTTAAAAAAAACTCAAACTTCTTTTTGTTGTATACGAATGAACTAATAAAAAGCTGTTTAACAGCTGTGTTGTCAAATCGAGTTTTTTTCCAAAGTCAGTGTGGCGCCTGCGCAAAACTAATGCGCATAAGAAACGGCGTCTGCTATCAAAACCTGAGATCAACGCATCGACGCAAAAACTGTCATTTTGTAAGTTTGGAACAACAAATCAAGGTCAGAACAGCTATATAATCGCTATTGTATTTTCAGCGTAGCAATAGGGTCCGATATTTAGACTCGAACAAGTATAATGCGACTCGTTTTCGACTCGTCGGCATTATACTTGTCTCGTCTAAATATCGGACCCTATTGCTACGCTGAAAACCCAATAGCTGTTAATAATGATGACGACCAGAAGTCAGGACTCATGACAGGAGAGCTGGGCGATGCAAACCGCTCGCTGATTAAAATTCATTTGATTATTTGGCTTTGTTTCGGAGCAGTTTTGAGCAAATCGATCATTGCAGGTGTTTCTAAATTACAGTACAGCGAATGTCCCTCGGAAATGTTATGGTCCAAATCGTCAGAAAACTTTCCAAAATGGCGCCTTCGGTATACTATCTTTAAGTTTTTATGAACCGAACATGAGCCCGCTGTGACCCCCAAATTTGACGAGGGTCAACCGATCTTGGGTCATGCTGGGAAATTATCATACCCTAAAAGTGTGCAGTTTTAAAGTTCTAGCTTTAAAACCATCCCAGATAAACTTTAACGTTAAGAGTTGTCGTTGTCTTCTAGTCAAAACTTGACTATATGCAAAAAAGCCACACACACACACGCGCGCGCGCACACACACACACACAGAACCCGATGGACACACAAACACACACATCCGCACAGATCAACAGACAGAGAGACTGAGAGACACACACATGTATACACAACTGTATCAATACCATATCATACGAGTCCTTAACCTCTTCGATATTGTTCTGCAATGGTCGTGCTTTACAGAGGGCATCTTCCAGCATCTTCCACGAGGGGAAATAGCTCTTGTAAAGCTCAGCTGGCTTGGGCAGAATGTCTAGCTGTGCCATTATATTGTCCTGAAAAAAGCCTCGCACTTGTAAAAGAGAGAGAGATATTAAAATGTTACGCCCTCACGGCAAAGCCATATGGGCATGTGAGACGGGGTTTGTATGGAAAAAAAATACAAGAGGCGAAGCCTTCAAGGCTCACGTAAGAAATCGACAAACAGTAACACAAACTCAATCACTCCGTCACACATACACACACACACACACACAGTAAGCATATGTGACACGGTGTAAGAGTGCGAGACACTAGATCTAGATCTGTCTGTCTGTAGCCTACTTACGGGGACACGACTGCCAGATGGCCAGATCGACACTGCGCTTTCGACAGCGCTTCCTCGCGCAGACACTGGAAACACGCTGTGCAGATTTTGACAGCGCTTCCTCGCGCAGACACTGGAAACACGCTGTGCAGATTAACCTGTAGGAAATCTCCTTTGGTATCTTCTTTATCTATTTTTCTGGAGCTACGAAACCGAACAATGTGAAATCGTCTTCTCCGAATCGGCGAACTGCAGCTCGGCGATAACTGTATCTATACCACAATCCTTCACGCGATCTGACCTAACCTTGACCCCTGACCTGGTCTACATACCACACACGACACAAACCAGTCACCTGTTTTACCCCCCCCCCCCCAACCCCCCACCACCCGTTTTCTTTGGATACACACTTTAACTACATACATGCCGACGAAATGTTGATCATTGCTTCAATATTTTGAAGCTGTTGCTTGGATAATAACCAGGTAAAATTAGTATTTCGGTGTTTAGTCAAATGTTAAAGTTTCTATCACACACATACACACACACACACATACACACGCACAGACAGACAAAGTTTAGCATCGCATAGGCTACACTTACGTGAGCCAAAAAAGGGAAAATTGACAAGAGGGGGGGGGGGGGGAGCGGGAGGATGGGGGTTAAGTAAACGCAGACAGCTGGCGGCTACAGGAGACCTGGAGTTGGCTATGGACCTGGCAGGGTCGTCCTTGGTTAGTCCTGTGAATCACAGGCACTCGTCACGAGCGGGTCGGGATCAAAGTGGGCGGGGCCTGTGCGCTTTCAAGACTACTACTATTACAAGGTAAAACTCTCTTCGTTGCTCTAGACCGAACGGAAGTAGTGAAGTTATCAGAAACCGAGATTGAAGCAGACGCCGACAGACAGGTTGCGCATGCCTCCTGCGCATGTGACCCCGTGACCAGGCATAATTAAAAAGTTGTCAACGGCGTTCGTCAGTCGTTCTGTCTGTTCACCGCCAACTTTCCTATTCCTTGATTCTTCTTGCAACTTCCAGATAATGGGATGCAAACATAAATTTAGATTGTCTCATCCTTGTGATGGAGTTGGAAACCATGGATTCACCAGAGAAAATATATAGCTGATTCCAGGGCCGGACCAAGTTCGTTTGAGGGGGGGGGGGGGGGGGGGGTTCCAACTGAAGGCAGGGGTCCAAAGTCCACATTTTTTTTTCTCTGAGAGGTACATTGGATGGCCGGGGGGGGGGGGGTTCCGGAACCCCGGGAACCCCCCCCCCCCCCCCCCAGATCCGGCCCTGGATTCGGCCGGTGTGACCAGTGCATCAAGTCTTCGGATAGTTTTCAAAAACTGAAAAGTCTGTTTTGTCAGGGATTGTGGTTGTGTTTCAACCACGAGCAGAGATGAGAGAATTGTTTGTTTACTGCCGATGAACTCATTCAAAGCCTGTTGTTGAACGTCACGAAACATATGACCCATGGTTTTGACAAGTTCTGCTGAAGACGCAACGGAGTCCACATTTGAAGGTGAGCGAATTTTCGAATAGATAATCCCCAACCCTTCAGCAGGTTATTTGAAAGAGAGAGAGAGAGAGAGAGAGAGAGAGAGAGAGAGAGAGAGAGAGAGAGAGAGAGAGAGAGAGAGAGGCGCGGATCAGTTCATTGTATGGGGGGGGGGGGGGGTTCCAAAAGTATATTGGGAAGATTTGGGTGTGAAGGCGCGAAGCGCCTAGCTTGCTAGGGGGGTCCGGGGGCATGCCCCCCCCCCGGAAAATTTTGAAAAAAAAGGAAGCAAAATGGTGCAATCTGGTGCATTCTAAGGATGATCATTACCAGTTTCAGGCAGCAGATTTTGTCACTGATTAATACCCCAAAAATTGAAACTCAATGTAAAATAAAGAAATGCACCATAAAAATATTTTTATTTTTTGGTTGGGGGGGGGGGGGGGGGGGTTCGGAAACCCCAGAACCCCCCCCCCCCCCCCCTCGTCCGCCCCTGGAGAGAGAGAGAGAGAGATTATTGGGTAGCGTGGGTATGGCAGCTCACTCGTTGAAGTAGATCTCAAACTCAGTCTGTGCACCTAGTTCAGTTGTAATACTGTAATTGCATTTAGATCTAACGACCAGAAGCAAATAACAAGTTAGGGGATTTTATGTTTCCTCTCTCAGATTGATGTGATTTTTGGAAGCGAATGGGAGGGGGGGGGGGGGGGGGGGGGGTAAATCAGTTTCAAATTGTAATTTGAAGATTCATAGCTGAATATGGAAGCAGCAATTCCCGAGTGATACCAAATACAGATTATATTTCATCAGGTTTACACATCAGTTGTCCAGTCACACAATTTCGGCTATCGGGTGTAGATCTACATTATGAATCAGAAGTTATTTGACACATACCCGTAAAATCCCTAGCAAACGCCCACCCCCCTCCGCACAGATTTCGGGTAAAAGTAGGGGGTGGGCGTTTGCTAGGTATCCACCCCTTTGCAAGATAACGTGTCATCACATTTTCACGAGAGAAATCAAGTGGTACAACCATGTGATTTATGCAATTTTAATGAAAATTAAACACACCGTTTGTTTACACAAATAAATCTGTGCTAGAAAAAAAAAGAAAAA
>NC_090257.1:17012844-17117988 GCF_037325665.1 Littorina saxatilis | reverse complement strand
TGATCGTGGGCTCATTATAGTCCTTCGAAGTCAACATCATCGTCTTCACTGTCGTCTCCACTCTCAGCTTCTTCTGGAAGAAAACTCGCGGGCACATACCGAATGATTGTCTGCAGCTTCGTTTTCAAGATATTTAAAGGCTTTTAGTTTGTACGAGCGTATGTCACTGTAAAGGATGCGTGCTTCGGCATGGCTGAACATATCAATCAATCAATCAATGAGGCTTATATCGCGCATATTCCGTGGGTACAGTTCTAGGCGCTCTGCAGTGATGCCGTGTGAGATGAAATTTTATACGGCCAGTAGATTGCAGCCATTTCGGCGCATATTTACCTTTCACGGCCTATTATTCCAAGTCACACGGGTATAGGTAGACAATTATTAACTGTGCCTAAGCAATTTTGCCAGGAAAGACCCTTTTGTCAATCGTGGGATCTTTAACGTGCACACCCAATGTAGTGTACACGGGGGGAGGTTCGGACACCGAAGAGAGTCTGCACACAAAGTTGACTCTGTGAAATAAATTTCCGCCGAACCTGGGATCGAACTCACGCTGACAGCGGCCAACTGAATACAAATCCAGCGCGCTACCAACTGAGCTATATCCCCGCAGAGAAGTGTTAAACTTAAATACTCATTAAAAAACGTCACTGAACGACTTCACTGTGGGACATGACGTAATTTTATTCCCCCCACCCTCCCCCCAAAAAAGGAGAACCATCGAACAGTGTGCACCAATCCAAACACCCATTGTAGTTTCTTTGACCAATCGTAGATATAGGAGGCCGACTGTCCTAAAACTTGTTTTCTTTAAACCGGGGTGGGCGTTTGCTAGGTATTGACCCCTCTGCACAACTTTTGGCCAAAAGTGGGGGGTGGGCGTTTGCTAGATACTGGGCGTTTGCTAGGGATTTTACGGTATTAGGGGTATTGGCACTTTTGCAGGTGGAGTATTCTTCATTGATGACTGATAGTGCTGGAACAGCAAATTGCAGAAGAACTTTACAAGAAGCAAGAGACATCCGTTTACACAGCGGATGCTTGGGGAACTGCATGCAGGCCGAACACGGAAAACCCGAGGCGACATGCATGAGCAGTACTAATCTCTTGAGGAATAACAACAGAAGGTCAACTCTTCATCTCTGAGTAAGTTTAGACACCTATTCTTCAATGGTTTAATTAGGACATGTTATCAGAAAATACAAGATTATCTCTCTGTGTGTGTGTGTGTGTGTGTGTGTGTGTGTGTGTGTGTGTGTGTGTGTGTGTGTGTGTGTGTGTGTTTTCTAGTGATACATTTTTATTTAAAATTTTTAGTTAGAGCTTTGACTATTTACACACTTCTAGGAATTGACTTTTAGAAATGATTAATTACCTGTCTAATTACCATTTTGAGTTATGCACATGTTTGCGTTATGCAAAACAGCTTGTCTTCAGCTAGGTTGTTCTTCTTCTTGGTTGTGGTGGTGTTTGTTTGCTTGTTTCCTCTGTTTTTAGTTTGGTTTCTCTTTTTATTTG
The DNA here is from genome assembly GCF_037325665.1 of Littorina saxatilis. Taxonomy (NCBI): domain Eukaryota; kingdom Metazoa; phylum Mollusca; class Gastropoda; order Littorinimorpha; family Littorinidae; genus Littorina; species Littorina saxatilis. Next base: position 17,116,470 of record NC_090257.1, on the reverse strand, counting down.
AGAAACTCTGTGTGATAAGAGTGAGTGTACTACGTACAAAAGCAAAACAAATAAGTAGATGGAGAGGTGAAAGAAAAAAGCTGCAGTGTTTTGGCTTAAGGACTATACGCACTAATGATATTCTGAACTGTTTGTTTCAGTAACAGTCCGATGGACAAGAACTATACAGTGGAGAGGAAGTGGCCTCAGCGGCCAACTTCTTCAAGATTTATCACAATATTTTTTCAATCAGAGGGCCTCCAACATGTCAAAATGTACCGGACAGCAGGCTGACTAGCCAGTGGTCACAACAGTGCTTCAAATCAGAAAAAAAAAGTGTGGACCAGTGAGAAAAAAACAACCTTAGGCCTAGGAGCAACACTACAGTTGACGATGTTTGGAAACAAATCTTCTCAGGGTTTTATTGACCGCCGACCCTTATGAACCTTAATTCAGGCAAGTGATGAAAAGTCCAGATACATATTTTCTGCAAATAAATATGACGCACTGTTCTTTCCAAAACTTGCACATCCAAGCTCATGAGTACTACCATCATGTGTTAACTTTTTCAATCAACAGTCAAACTATCATGCTGGCAATGAATGTGGGCTCCCTCGTGCATATTTCCGACACCAACACTTTCACAAAATATGCACTTTATGATTATTGTTCACTATTTTACGATCAACATGTGTGTGTGTGTTTTTTTTATAATTTTTTTTATCTCGGCTCACCATCCAGAAATAAAACTACTCCATAAACACTCAAACACAGTCTTTTTCGGAAAATGTCTATTGAAAGACGAAAGAAGAGTGTATACTTGCAATGCATGTTTCTTGAATACAAGAATGAATGCTTGCATGTTGCTGTTAAATGTGTTCGTTCAACTTTAGCAGTAGGATTCCAAAAAGTATGTGTGTTTGTGTGTGTGTCGAAAGAAGTGTTGTAATAATTTTGAATGCAGATTATTAGTTAAGTGTGTCTTTCTCTTTATTGTTGTTGCTAAATTGTATTGTTGTACATTGGTATGAATTAGTAACATATGGACTCGGTGTTTAATGAACGATTTAATTTGAAATAAATATATATGAAGGATCATGATATAATTACTCATGTGTGACTTCTTCAATGGTTTGGAAGTATGCACATGCAGGTATGAGATGTGGAATGATCCTGAGTATATGGCTTCTGAAAATAAAAATATAAATAAGAATATGTCTTGTGATGAACACTGGCACCTGTAAACAATTAGTTACTTTGTTGAAAAAAATGTGTGCATAAAATATGCAGCAGGAGGGTATTATCTGCTTAATTTTCAATCAATTCGATTAGCATTTTGATCAACTTATAATTGCACAGATGGGTCGAGCTCGGTTGCCCTACTCTGTACTGTACACAGATGTCACTGCACTTGGTGCTCTTTGTGTGCTAGCTAACTGGGAACCTAAGCCTGCAAATTAGATTATTTGGATAGCCTGAACGACTGCAGAGTCCACTTCTTGAAAAGATAAATCCTAACTTCACTCTCAACATAAACCACAAAGTACAATTGGGTTAAATATGTTTTGCTGTGGCATTATGTTCATTGATGAAAAATAGCAAGAAAGATATCACTGTAAGCATGCAAGAACCCTGATTGTATATATATATATCCTTCAAGTCTCTGCAAGCGTCTCGTGCTGTGTGCATTATCTGACCTGACTCCTTTGCTATCGTTCTACATCAACAACCAACCCGTAACTGATGTGGATGGGAAACAAAATTTCTCTCTTTCCTCTCTATCTCCCTCCCTCTCTGTTATGGTGCGCAATTTTGGACAGACATTGAGAAAAGCTCCATAAAAATAACAGTCTTGAGCAACAAAAACAATCTTACTACATTTCATTCAGGATTGCAACGTTAGTACATGTACACGTAACCAACCTTATGTTTTCTCAAATCTACAACAGATCTACACGTCAGATTTCGCGCAATAACTTTTCTTCAGCCAATGAAGGCACAGTTTGTTGTCTTGGTTTGATTTTAAGGGGAAGTAAGTCATACGTAACTACCGTTCGGTCCAGAACAACGTGGGTTTTTGTGTGCCAAAATCCGTGCCGTTTTGCAAAATAACAGCCGTAGCAACGTCTAATTGGTATAAATCTGTAGCTGCCTGATAGTTTAATATATACTTGATTTTATCATAGCACACAAAAGGCACAGCAGGTTCAAAATGACAGTTAGTTTATTCCGCCATAGATCAGGGGGGAAGTGCCCATACGCATGCGCGATCATGACCTACATTCATGACGTCATATTCATGCGCGTGTACATAGTCTCGGCCATGTGCTCGCAGGCACAGTAAACTAATACATACTCTCGTAACATCCCCTTTTCTCTAAAGAAAATGAAAAGAAGATAACTCAGCAAATTCAACCTTTCAATTAAGAATACTCTGCATGAACACCATTATCCGTAGAGTTAGTATAAATGCATTACTGTTTCACTTTAGCACTTGTTTCCAAACTTGTCATCATTAATACAATGTCATTTTCTAACTTGTCACAATTCTTTCTTTTTTTTTTTTTTTTTAAACACTCAAATACAACAAAAACAACCGGTCACTTGTATTTGTCTTTGTGGCCTCTTCTTAGTCCATATTATGTCCAGAAAACAACATAAACATAATACAACATAAAACCTTCAACATAACACAGTTGGACATGTCTTCTGTCACTGAGTCTCAGCTACTTGCAGTAGTCTTTCAGGTATGCTGGAGTTTTGAGGGTTCTGCCTCTCGATGAACAGGTAGGTTGTGTTTGTTGCTTGTGTGACTGTGCTGTGTTCTCTTTTATTTGTTGCTCTTCTGTGATTTTTTCTTTGGCCTGTTCTTTTTTATTTGTTTCTTTCTGACCCGTTTTTTCTGTTGTTTCTTTTTGAATTTCTTCCTGTGGTTCTGTTGTTTTGTTCTGCGAAACATTGCTTTTGACTTCTGAGTTTTTGTGACTCTCTAGTGACATGTCATTCATGCGTCTCAATCTGTCATTTTCCTGGAGTTTTGCGTTTGTTTTTTCAGCAGGTGTGTTCACTGATTCGCATGTGGGTCGGAGTTGCCTTCTGTTGTGCCTGTATTCACGACCATCTTCTGTGCGAAGTTTATATGACCTAACATCAACTTGATGTTCGACCTTTGCTTTCACCCACTTTTGGCCTAGTTTGACTCTGACTGTTTGTCCAGGCTTGATTGTTTCTAATTCAGCTGTACCTCTGTTGTAGTACTTTGCTTGTTTTTCTTTGCGGTTGATGAGTTTTTTCTGAACCTCACGACATGTTTGTGGTTTAAGCAATGTTCTTGCTGTTGGAACTCTCGTTCTAGTTCTGCGACTGAACAATCTTTGGTTAGGAGACGTTTCCATGGTTTCTGATGGAGTGTTCCTGAGCTCTAGCAAAGCTAAATATGGGTCTGACTAGTTGCTCTCTAGTGTTTTCTTCATCAGAGTTTTTGCTTGCTTGACTGCGTTCTCGGCTTTCCCATTTGATTGTGGGTAGTATGGTGAGCTTGTAATGTGTTCTAATTCCCATGCTTCTGCGAAGTCATGAAACTTTTGTGAACTGAACGGTGGCCCGTTGTCTGTGATCATGCGCTCCGGAATGCCATGTCTTGCCAAATGCGACTTGAGTTTGTAGATGACTTCTTCCGCTGTTTTGTTTTCTAGCCTGTCTATCTCAAAGAAGTCTGAATAGTAGTCAACCAGGACCACATATGGCTTGCCGTTGAAGTCCATCAGGTCGCATCCTACCGTTTCCCAAGGTCGTTCTGGAATCGGGTGTGTGATCATTGGCTCTTTTGTCTGGTTTCGTTGGAACGTTTGACACGTTGCACACTGACGCACCAGGTTCTCCATGTCGGTGTTGAGTCCTGGCCAGTATACCACTTCCCTGGCTCTTCTCATACAGCCTTGGATTCCTGTATGTGCTTGATGGAGTAGCTGGAGGATCTTCTCCCGCTTCTTCCCTGGCACCACTATCCTCTCTCCCTTGAAGATGAGTCCATTCTGTGCGGACAGCTCTTCCCTGAATGGAAAATATGCCTGAAGGTTGAGTGGTACTTTTCGGCGTTCTTCTGGCCATCCCGACTGTATCAGGTTCATCAGCGTTGCCATATCTGGATCTTCTTTTGTCGCTGATTGCAGTTCTATCATCCGGCTTTCTGACACTGCAATGTGAACTGCCATGTCGATGCTTTCGACCTCTCTTTCAAACTCCGTCTGAAAGATTTCTTCTCTGTTTGTGCTTCCTCTTCCTTGTGACCCTGCTTTCACGGCTCTGCTAAGTGTATCTGCAAGATACATCTCTGTACCCTTCTTGTACACTAGACAGTACTGATACTTCTGTGTTCTCAGTAGCATCCTCTGCAATCTCTTTGGTGCTGATAGAAGGCTCTTCTTGTGTATTGGAATGAGCGGTTTGTGGTCTGTCTCGACCTCAATTTGTCGTCCATACACGTATCTCTCGAAGCGTTCCAGTCCGAAGACAATCGCTAGCATTTCTTTCTCAATTTGAGCGTAGTTGCGCTCAGTTTCTGTCAATGCTCTTGAGGCGTATTGGACTGGTTGTCCATCTGCAAGGAGACAAGCTCCTAGTCCAAACTCAGATGCGTCACACTGGAGTGTGATTTCTGCATTTTGATCGAAGAATCGTAGCACTGGTGGTTCTGATAGCACTTTCTTGATCTCTTCGAGCGCTCTTCCATGGACGTCGTTGTCCCATCTGAAGTTGTTCTTCTTTTTCACCAATTCTCTCAATGGTGTAGCGATTTCTGACAGGTTGGGGCAGAACTTCTGCAGGTAACCCACTATTCCTAGTAGGCGCTGGACTGCTGCTCTGTCTTCTGGAGGCTGAATCTGTTTGACTGCATCAATTTTCTTTGGGTCCGCTTTGAGACCTTCTCTTGAAATGATGTGTCCCAGATATGTCAGTTCCTTCTTCTTGTACTCGACCTTCTCGCGGTTGAGTTTCACCCCTTTCTCCCAATCTTCTCACGTTTTCATCATGGTTGGCTGACGCAGTTTCATCTGTTTCACCTTTCCCCCAAATGATGAAATCATCATGGACTGCAAAGACACCCGGCAGGCCTTTGACTGCATCGTCGATCCTCCGTTGGAATTCTTCTGGACTTACTGCGACACCAAACGGCATACGTTTCCACCGAAACTTACCAAATGGAGTTTCAAATGTGGTCAGCATAGAGCTCTCTTCATCCATGACGACATGCCAAAACCCATTTTTAGCATCCATGTGGGTGAAGTATCGTGCTCCGACCATGTCTTCCAACGCATCGTCGATGGTTTTCATCGGCAGGCATGGGAATTGAAAATTGTAAAAAAGGCGGAAAATTTATAACTGAAGACGCGAAGTGTCAAGTCGACGGCGCAAAGCGCCTAGCCTTACTAGGGGGGTCCGGGGGAAAATTTTTTTCTCCAAAGAACCCAGATGGTGCAATCTGAGCTCCAAGTTTGCCATTAAATTCTGTTTTTAGAATTAGAGTTTTTAGTACAAAAATGTACCAATTTTTGCTTTTTTGAAGAAAAAAAATATATACATGTATTATATGGTTTACATTTGTAAAAAAATTGATCTGTTGAGACAAACAGGAAAATGTAACTTGTAACACAATCTGTGCAATCTGGTTTACTTTCAAACATAAAAGTTCAATAACTGAGGCGGGCGGTAGCAGTGCGTGAACAAAGTACGGAAAGTTTTCGCGGGCTTTTGCGCAAAGGCCAAAGTAACCGGTGCTTTTTTTGTGTGCCTCCCCCCTTTATTTTTTCGGCGGATACTTTTGCATTTTCGGCGGAACCAAAAAAAAAAATCGGCGGAAATCCGCCGTTCGGCGGACAATTCCCATGCCTGCATCGGGTAGTGGTTACGCTTCAGTGCTTTATTCAGCGGTTTGGGGTCAATGCATAACCTTGGCTTGTCATTGGGCTTCATAGTCACCACCAGACTGTTGACCCAATCTGTTGGTACGTTCACCGGTGTAACAACTCCTAGCTCTTGGAGCCTCTCAAGTTCTCCTTTGACCTTCTCCTTCACTGGACTTGGCCATTTTCTGCACGGTAACTTGACTGGATGGACTGTCTACTACTAGATTCAAATCTCCTTCAAGTCGACCTAGTTCCCCTTCAAAAACATCCTTGAACTCTGACATGACTGTTTTCTGATTGTCTGTGATGACTGCGATGTTCTCTTTGTTGACCGTGACCAACCCCATGTGTTGTATTGCCCTACAACCCAGGATAGACTTGACCTTTCCCTCTACAACAATAAATCTGACTTTGTAGTGACTATTGTTTTTGGGGTTTTCGACTGACAGAATCCTTTCCCCTAGAGGCTTCAATACCGACTTGTCATACATCAGCAGTCTTTTGTCACTCCTCTGTAGGTCTGTCAGCTTACTGTCTCCTGTCACTGTCTTGTATGTGTCAACTGAAAAACTGTTGATTGTCGCGCCACTGTCAAGTTGGAAAATCACATTTGTCTTGTCTTGTCCAACAAACATTTTGGCATGCACTGACTTTTCTGACTTGTCATCACCATCAACATGAAACACAACATCACTATTCTGATCATCATCATCTACCAGCAAAACATCATCAGAGTGTTCATCTTTCTGTCCTGCAATAGAAACACCATTCACATGCAAAACAAGATCATCATCATCAAAGTCATCATCTTCATCGCACACTTCATGTACTGTTTTTCTTTCTTTCAGTTTGCACATCACCGCGAAGTGATTTTTCTTTCCACACTTCTTGCACTGCTGACCATAGGCGGGACAATGTTCTTTGCCTTTCTTGTGACTTCGCGCCCAATAGGAACACTGTTTACCTTTGTGAGAGTCCTCGTTCCCACCTTTCTTGTAGGTTGACTCTGCCGTTCTTCTCATCTTGCCCTTGGTCTTCAGGTGATGAATCTCCTCTGCCGCCATAGACTTCGACTGCTGTGCAGATACTTCATGTACCCGGCACAAGTCAATGCACGTTTTCAGCGTCAACCCCTTCTCCTGAAGAAGTTTGGTACGTACAGCGTCGTCTGCAATCCCCGCGACAATTCGATCACGAAGCATACGATCTCGAAATTGTTCAAAGTTGCACGAACCTGCCAGTTGTCGTAGTGCACCAACGTAGGCGTCGATGGATTCTCCCTTCTCCTGCTTCCTCTGATGGAACTTGTAAGTTTCGTAGGCCTCGCACGTTTCTCCAACGCAGTAGTCAGTGAACTTATTCAGCACACTGTCAATTTTCTTCTCTTGACCCGCTTCAAACTGGAACCCGTCGAGCACGTCTAGCATGAAGTAAATGTACTGCGGTACGTACTCGTCTTCTTGAGTTTTCAATCTCGACGCAGTTTCGTAGGTGTCCCATGTTCGACGAAACTTCTTCCATGCCCCTTCCAGGTTCGGCACGTTGATTTCGAACTTCGTTGGCAACGGAATTCTTGCTGTCACTTGCCTTTCATTTCTTTGCTGCGCTTCTTCTGCCATTCTTTACCACGCTTCTGACACCATGTAACGTTAGCATTCGTGTTCTGTGTGTTGTGGGCATTGGTGTTCGTGAGTCCTTGCGTAAAGCACACAAAAGGCACAGCAGGTTCAAAATGACAGTTAGTTTATTCCGCCATAGATCAGGGGGGAAGTGCCCATACGCATGCGCGATCATGACCTACATTCATGACGTCATATTCATGCGCGTGTACATAGTCTCGGCCATGTGCTCGCAGGCACAGTAAACTAATACATACTCTCGTAACAAATGCGAAGTTTGCCGACGAGGTCGAGAGACTCAGTATCATACCTTGTATAAACCATAAGGAAAGACGACCGTCCATCACAAGTGACATCCAAGTAAGACATAGGCCCCGCCCACCTCGTGACGAGTGCCTGTGCTGTGAATGGTCACTTTGGGGAACAGGGGCTGTACATGCACTTCAACTGTTGCCATCTGGTTCTTGCGTGCTTGCAGCAAACCTAGCACAGCCGGCAAACTTGGTGACACAGATCCACTACTGGCCGAGACAACAGCCGGCTGTGGAATCTTAAGCCTAATGTGCCTCCAGACACACGTTTTGGGGTCCTGGCAGAGACTTGAGCCTGCAGGTTTGCTTCCATATCAAAAACGCTCCTCCAGACACAGGATTGGGAGCAGAGGCAACAGCTCTTGTGCGGTTACCGTGCCAAAAATCATGCTTCAGCCCACCAGTTTTTGCAACAATGTTTTTGTTTTTTGCGGGAATGTTCTCAAAACAGTCCGGTTAGTGCCCAGTGCAAAATCTAAGTTTCAAACTATCGGCACAATCAAGAAATTTGCATATTAGTGACATCATACATTAGTGGAGGAAGACACTGTTTTGTTCTCCAAGATAAGCCTATCATGTTGCATCTCGTTAGAAAGATCTCGGCTCAGAGGACTCAGAAATGCAGCTATTTAATATCTATGACGGCAGTAGTTGACACAAAACGCGTTGAAAATAGAATCCGCGTGCTTTTTCGCATAAACACACACACACACACACACACACACACACACACACACACACACACACACATACACAGAAAAATACACACGCATGTGCTCTCAAGCACACGCACACTCTTTTATATTCTCTCACCTCTGCTTGTCAATATGCCTCGCCTTATTCAAAAGCAGGACGGGGAATTAGAGCAACTGGCACCACGACACTCTCCATACCCAGGCGAACAAACGAGTCCGTGTTTACGACAGCTGCATCTTCTTGTGTCACAGTCAGTCTTGCATGCACACCAAATCACTTTCAGAAGAGCTGCTGGTGCTGCTGGTAGGTCCGATGTGCATGGAACATAAACTTCACCATCCAACTTCCAGCCCAAGAGTGTCATTTCCTAGCCACTGCTGAACCTGGAGGTAGACTCTTAGACTGTGATATTTCGCAGCAACCGAGGTGGGGGGAGGGGGGGGTATGAACCTGGATGTACGTTGTCCCAGTAGCAACTTTTGTGCAGAAGAGACGATGTCGAAGTGCGTCAAGACTTTCATCTGGAACGCCATCGTACAGAAGCACAAGTGCTTTTCCCCCAGCACGCATAACATCTTCTTGTGTCTGTATCTCAAGAAAGGCTGCAGCAAGGCACTGTAGTTGGATACTGTTCATCAACTGTCTGAGTGCAGCTCTTTTCCCAATGCCAAAGGGCCTTGATGTTATGTCCGAGCCTGTTATAGCATGCAGAAAGAGAAGCAGGCGGCGAACATTGTTCAGCTTAGCAATCAATGTCCTCATACTCCATGTCTTCTTCTTTTTGCCGTGCTTGTCAGAAAAGACGAATACATCATGGGCAGCTGAGTCCACGTGGTAGCCCAGCAACACAAGAAGATCGGTGTCCTCTCCGACAACAGCAGTGGGGCCATGTTTCGCGCTCTCTGTTGTTGAAAGAGGTCTGCGTCACCCTCTGCATGGATCACTGTGCATTTTGGCTCAAGAGCAGCTCCCAGAGCATGGATGAAGCGTTGCTTATTGTCCGTGTTTACCAGGAACTGCTCCTTGGATGTCTGCAGTTGCATATCCTGTTTGAAGTGGACAGGTTGTCCTGTTGCACTTTTACTTCGGCGGGAGTGTGGCATGTCTTTCGTAGATGGACCAGAAGTATACCCATCAAATACGACAACTGCATTTGAGTACTTTCCTGAAACGTAGCGAACGTATGACTCAATGATCTCCTGAAAAGTTAGTCCTCGTTGCCAGGGGATGCGCTGGAGGAGGGAACCACCATCGAGGACGTACTGAAGCACTGCTTCCTCTGGACGCTCGCATTCCTCTTTCTCCACCATTTTCCAAAGTTCGTCTGCTAAGACAGCTTTATTTGGTTGACGGAGAAGTTTTGGTGCCTCAAACAGTGATGACGGGTACCCGCAAGTTCAAAATGGAACGCTTCTGCTTTGTCTTGAAGCTTAGCCGTGACCACTGCAATCAGTCGCTGAAATAGCAGTTGGGGATCCACTTGAACAGGACTTCCGTCAACACAAAGAAACGTCTTTGCAGCCATTGTAACCACTTGATCTTTTTTTCTCTGCTGGTGTTTATCTTCTTAATGTCACTTTTGATAAGTTCAGCAGCATGCTCTGATGATGTTGTCTTTTTGAGTTTCTTTGTCGGTCGTCTCAGGCGTCGAATAAAAGGAATGAAGAATAGACCATGTAGTCCTCTGAAATGTTGCTTTCCCATCCATTTCTGTGATGATAATTTCATCACCAAAATGTTTTTTTAATTCTTCTTTCATCTTTGAGTGACTATTACAGTCACCACTTGTAAACTCTTTCATTTTTCTGATGAGGTCGATGATGGTTCTGTATCGTTTTCTTGCAGATAATTGACAACTTTTCTGAACGTTTCTGCTCTTTTTTCATCGACTGGTCTTCCTTGTTTTGGTCTTTTGTTGTCAGTGTCTAATGCAAAGCACTTTGGAAGTTTCCTTTTTGTTCTAAAATTGGTGCTGCATGATTGGTGGTACAAAGCATCAGCTGCTGGAAGGTCCGAGACGAATTCTATCCTGCCTTTTACCTTTTCAGCCCATCGTCTGCTCTTTCAGCACAGATTCTATAGACGGTTTTCTGAAAATCTAAAGTGCGAACAGGACGTACTGTTGGACCTCGTTTTGAAACAAGTTCTACATGCTTGCCACAAAATAAACAACATTTCCTGAAATCAAAGGGCTGATTCTTTGACCGCAGTCCTTGGTTCAAATTTGCAGCAGTATCTTCATCTTTTTTTTCCCGAAGGTAGGCTGCTATATTGTGCTTGTTCGTATATGAACTGCGACAACGTACATGCACGGCCTGCCCCTTTGCAACAACAATTGAATCACCACGCTCGGTACTGACTCTGTGTATGGTGTCTCTTCCCTTCTGTTGCGGAATGACGATCTGCTCCCCTGAATAAAGGCTGCCTCCACACAGGATACACAACTGCTCCATGATCTGGAAAAAATTCATTTATAACATAAACTTAAATAAAGCAGTTGGATTGACACTGTATGTATAATTGTCCAGACGCTAATTAACGCAAACATATTTTCGGTTACAATAGTCAAATTTTGTCTTTTAGTAGTACAGCATATTTTATTATAAAATATCCTGAATACAGTGAAACACCCTTATTTAAGACCCTCCATTTTAAGACCTGGTTTTCTCAGATTATTTTGTTGATCTCAAGAAAGGGGGTTCCACTGAAACATGACTTATTGAAAATATAAACATATGCGGGATTTGTTTTATTAAGCCTTTTTTATGAAAACTTTTTTTGTTTTAGCCTTTAATAGAAATTGCTGATATGTCAAACCTACCTCATTCTTGTCTCATCCGCAGTGGTCACTGGTGTAGAGCAAGGATTTCGCTCAGAAAGCAGGTGACTGTAGAAAAAAAAGATAACATTAATGATTTACGCATCAAATAAAGGCTATCGTGATAGCATTCCATCAGAGAAGTGCCTAAAGTGTCAGAAATGGCGACAATAACATAAAAAACATAAATAAAACATCACCGAACAGTGCAACAGGAAGGTTATTTTTGACAGCATTCGCCTACCATACATACTGGAAGCACGATCAACAATTCGCACGGTCATAGAGTATAATATACTTTTTTTTTTTTAATCTAACTTCATAATTGTATTTGTGATGCAGAGTATATCAACTGCAAAGATTATCTGCACGTTTGAAACGGTGAAACAAGTTTTAGACTCATGTTGTGCTGTCTGGAAGCAGACGAACTTTTAGCGAAGCTAGGTCGTCTTCATATCAGGCTTTTTTCTTTCCAATGCATTCGTATGGCATAAATAAAGAACTAGCGCTAGCATTCTACACATGCAGCCGAGAAAATGAGGTGGTAGAAATGTTAAAGGCACAGTAAGCCTCCCGTAAACCATCACAGATACTGTCAGGCTTTTACACACAGTACAAACACCCTTCCATTTGAACGCTCACCAAACGGGAACATCCTAGGTGCCCTACGTAAAGAGCGAGCAATTTTCAAAGAATTTATTTTTGCGTGGTTTATCTTACCCCTGAGCCATCGTGAACCCGTGTGATCCAGTTTCCCCTTTTCACAATGCAGTCGTCAGTTTGTAATTTGAATGGGGCTCGCTGTGAGCTTATCTGCAATAGCACGTTATGTACCTCTGACTTTTCACGAAAAAAACGAATGTGATTCATAAGAACTCTAGCGATGGCTTTTGACTGCCTATAAACCGTCGTCTGCTACGAAAATCACGACCTTGTGTGACCCTGCTTTCGGGCTTTTCAAACTTTCAAAACTTCGAATTGTACTGATCTTGTCTTGATGAAAAAAGAATTCTTTTATGATTTAAGAATGTTTGTGTAACAAGCTGAGAATTTATTATTTAGATTTTAAAAGTTAGGTCTAGCGCCAAAACGCACCACGGTCCGAATCATTCTGATAATCATCGCTCCACGGCTATCGCCAGTTGAAGGGAAGTAACTCATTTTTGACCTGAGTTCAGGATGGGTCCGATTGAGATGGAGACAATCCGAAAAATTATTTCTTTGAAAATTGCTCGCTCTTTACGTAGGGCACCTAGGATGTTCCCGTTCGGTGAGTTTTCAAATGGAAGCCTCAAGCGTGTTTGTACTGTGTGTAAAAGCCTGACAGTATCTGTGATGGTTTACGGGAGGCTTACTGTCCGGGCGTGATTTCCGGTATCATAACAGCCGTCCAGCACCAAAACGAGGCGCCATTGTTGTAGCAGCCCAAGTCCACGAAAATAAATTCTTTGAAAATTTCTCACGCTCGACAGAAAGCAGCCAGGATGTTCCCGTTCGGTGAGCGTTCAAATGGAAGTATGCTTGTACTGTATGTAGACGCTCGGGGAGCTCTGTGATGGTTTACGGGAGGCTTACTGTGCCTTTAAAGGACGAATAAAAACGTAAAGATGATCGATTACTCACCTTTTTGCATGTGGCCACGCGAAGCACGTTCGGCCAGACTTTGAGTGCATGGCGCGCATAAACTTCCGGCTTTGCGACGGCATGCCAAACCAGTCAAATCTGCTTGTTCCGTGTGACTGCATGACTTTTCTGATCCGATAACTCACTTATTCCATTACCTCAGGGCTTAGATTTTGAACTGGGTACTAACGGACACCTTATCTACCAGCTGTGTTGATTTATGTTTTGGTGCAATAAGTGGTACTCCTTTAGCTCCCGTAATTCCACTACTCCGCCAGAAGCCAAGAAACCAAATTTGCCTCCAGACACACATAACCCTTAGATGCCCGAGGCTGTGGCCTTTAAGGTTATCCTGTACAGCCGCCTCCTTCCTCCACATCCTGACCATCTCTCTCTCTCTCTCTCTCTCTCTCTCTCTCTCTCTCTCTCTCTCTCTCTCGTGACCCCTTCTCTCTCTCGTGACCCCTTCTCTCTCTCGTGACCCCTTCTCTCTCTCGTGACCCCTTCTCTCTCTCGTGACCCCTTCTCTCTCTCGTGACCCCTTTTCTCTCTCGTGACCCCTTTTTCTCATAGCTTTGGAAGATCATGCATTTGACTACAGAACTATGGTTCTTTCGAAAGCTGTCTTTCAAATCATCTGAGCGTTGAGCTTGGTCAACAACAAACACGTTGGATCAAGGTAACGTGGTAAACATAGATAGGGTTTGGTTGTTGAATTGGGAAGCCATTGTGATTTGAATACAAGGGAGATTTATATTACTGTACGATTTCTTGCCTCGATTATTTTCCTCTTGATTATTTTCATTGCACACGCTTCCGTGGGTGTGTCACATTACCTGTAAACCTCGGGTTTTTTTCCCAGAAAATGTGAAAAACGTTCTTGGGTCGCCAGAAAAAAGTAGGGTAGGTCGAGTTACCCTACCCAACATTTTTTTTCTTCTTCATTTGTTGCCGAACGTCCACTGTGAATTCGTCACAGGCCTGTCTTGCAACTGTTCACATTCAAGCACACACAGTTATAAAATATACGAACAGAGGACCAACTCTCACAAAACAGCAAAAATTGCGCTAGCAACACACTTACCATGTCATCATGGATCATGGCGACTTTTGCTTCCGCATCTTTTCCCATCTGAAATGGAAATCAAAAGATTTGTGTTGGTTTTATTTTGTTGCTTCTTATACAATCACAGTATGACTGAGTAAATTATAACAATCAACGATCTGTAACGGAGTTGGTTTAAACAAAATACATGACATAAAAATATGCAACTAGGACACGAACTCAAGCATATGCTTGTTTTACGTGACCAAAACGGAGTTAAAGGCACAGTGCAGCTCACAGCCTTCGTTTTGCGTTTTTGTTGCAGCTGAGTGCATTTACAGTTCAAAAATCCTCCTATATGGTAGTAAAACTACCCAACGACGACATCTGTGAAGCCCGACAGTTTCTTGTTCACGCGAGTGCATAAATTAACCTAGTTATTACGTGGTGTTTGGTCGGAGTTCGATTCAACTGAGTGATTCCGGCCTCCATTTTGTTTTACACAAACTCATGATGACGTCTGACATAGTTTGCTTGGTGACGTGTCTTTTTGTGCATGATGTGGTGATCTACCTGATCTAAATTTAGATCCAAAAATAGGTCAAGACCAGCCGAGTCCGAGTACGAAATTAATTCGTAATAAAATCGCAGTTCTTGACTCTTTGGGTGCAAGTCAATGAAACTTGGTAGTTCTTCTAACGGATAGCTGCCTGAGGTATGACTAAAACCCCCAGGGGCTCCGTGCACCTGGATTTGACAAGTTCAGTACCTTTAAGATCTTGCTTCTGTGTCTAACGCTTACGTTCACCGAAATGTCAACAAAATAATTTAGCTAGCAAAATTCGACACTATGCCCTCGTCCAATGGTCATACTGTACAATCTCTATAGTGTGCAGAGCTCAAACCTCCGGCCACAAAAGTTTCTCAAAATAATTTGTGTTCGCAATTTGTCCGAACGTTTATTCGTTTGCCTGTCTCTTATTGGTTTGATTGCTCGGTTGGCTAGGTGGTCAGTCGGAATGGTTGTTGATCTTGGGTTTTGATTGTTTGTTTGTTGTTTTCCTGTCGGTGTTTAATGGCTTGAGGGTTTGGCGGGAGAGCAGCTATCAAAGCCAACAGATCAACACAGTCCAATGGCGACAACTACAAAGACTGTGTTGATTATTTAAGATGCTGCTCCGCTTAGAGCACTGTTGAAGCAACGACTTGTCTTTCTGTCGCAGATAAGGATATAAACAGTCAAAACATGTACACAACTATCCCTCAGATGACTACATAATTATACCTTTTGTGTTGTCAGCCGAACGGAACTGTATGCAGTTTGCCAGTATTCATCTCCCGCCAAAATGTAATCAACAGTTCCCGTGATCACGTTCTATGGCTAAAGGCGGTTCTTAATTGAGCCCGAAGTCGACTTTGCGAAGTCTTTTTAACAAAAACTCAGTGCTAAAGCTTCGTGCAGCCAGCTTCGCGACGTAAACTTCGCCTTGTCGACTATGCCCAGTTAAGGACAGGCTTAATGTGCTGATTACCAAAATGTACCCAAATAACAAGTTTTACCATTGTGTTATGTTAGCAAACACAATGTCTTGACGTAAACTGCCCCAGACAGAAAGAATTCTGTCTTTCGTCGAAATAATAGACTTACATTCGGCATTTGACGTAAAAAGTTCACGTTCGGGGCCTGATCGAGATTTACGCTGTCCTGCTAGTGCAATCATAAAAATAAATTCTTAAAAATATTGTAGTTTTCGACTCCATGTAAGAAGGATAATGGAACTTGGTATGATAATACATTTCAAATAGATAGATGCCTGAGGAATGACAAAAAGCCGTAGGGGCTCCGTTCAACTGGAAGTGACAAGCACATTAACTTTAAACGAAGTAGGGGAAGGGCTCCTAATATGGACCGGCTCCTAATATAGACCACCTTCTGTTCTGACAAACTAACGGCGCTAGAGCGCTCAAAAAAAGTTTTATTCGCTGTATTCACCCTCTCTGGATAACTTGCACATGTCAAAACAGTTGCAGAAACAGAAATCTCAAAACCGTTGGGCTCTTTCTTTTTTTTCTCACTTTTGACAGCGTTTACTGTAAATTTGCCGCCTAAAACGGACTCGTTTCTGTCCACAGCCAAAGCTTTTATCACACAAAAATTGCTATTTATGACAGCTAAAACCGTATTTGTTACATTTTAGCAGTGATGACCCGAAGTTTGTACTGCAAGTAAAAATTAATAGCAAAATCTCAAAGTATGTGCGAGTGCCCTAATATGGACCACCTTCAACAAATCGAAGAAAATAAAAGCTAAAGGCTATTTTCATTCATTCATTAAGAAGCTTGCTGGAAATAACCTATAACTAGCCCTCGAGATTTAACAAAAATGCAACAAAAAGTCTTCTTTTCGTGGAAGTTGATAATTTCACTTATTTTCACTCTGTTTTTGATAAGCTTCTTTAGTTTCCTGGTGTGCTTCAAATAATGCTCTCATCAACCCGAAACAGATAAATCTAGAGCATATTTTAATTTGGCTGACTTGTACACTAAGTTGTATCATGTTATTTTAAAATATAGGGGGCTTTTTACAGTGATTCGTGAAGGCCGCTTCACTGGTCCATATTAGGCGCCCAGGCTCCTAATATGGACCCTTGATTTTTTCTGTATTTAATTTTTGCTGAATGTCTATCAAAGCTATTTCACTCTAATTAGGCCTAACGGTTAACCTAAGAGAGAAGGACTACCAAACACAAAATGAAACTTCTTCGCAAGAAAACAAGCTAGTTATCAGCATGAAACAAAAAGTGGTCCATATTAGGAGCCCTTCCCCTAGTCTAAAGCAACTCGGCGAGATGTCATGATAGCTCCACAATTTGTGCTTGATACGACCGGGCCACTCATTATGTTTTGCAATCTGGGTTTTCCACAACACTTACAGCCAATCTGTCAAATCCAGTTTTCGGAAGAAACCTCCTCAGCCTTTACACATTTTACCATCCTCCCAAACCAGTTGTCCATTGGCCGAGGTCTTGTCGGTAGCGCAAATAAGTTAGGTTACGCATGGAGTTACGAACACGTAAAGCCTACGTATTCCGTAGCTCCACAAATGCGTAACTTGGTGGTCACGACGCTTGCTTAGTCGTTTGCGGAGTAACGAAAGACGTAAGGAGCTAACTGCTAACGCTGTGCGCAAAGTTGTACTATTTTTAGTGAAGGGGTATCCCGTGAAGTCGCGTCTAACTAGTGACGTCAAAAGCCTCAAGGAAGTCTATTAGTCTCGGCGATACGGATAATTCTTTCTTTGTGTGTACTTTACGTCATGATGTTGTGTTTGATTAGTAATATAGTATTCGTTTTGTTCTTTATCACGTTGTCGAAGCTGGAGCTCCAAAGCACCGCGGCGGACATTTTAGTGAAGTTGAAAAACACACCTTGCTAGAAAAAAAGAAGCAAAGCAATGAGGATCTGTTCAGCAACATCCGTTGACGGCTGAAGTTCCGCCGCAAAAGCATCCGAAAAAATAACGTGCTGCCCGCCATGTTTTGTCGCCACACGCGTGCTGCACAAAGGTTTACGACAGCGGGGAGCTGTCGTAACTTTACGGTGAACGCACGTAGCGGTGTGACGTTTTCATCTTTCGCCGTGTTGATATTTTGCTTCTCGGCCTAGTTGATCTAGTATATAAACTCTACACTGAACAAAAAAATACCTTCGACAGTACTGATGAGCGACCTTGTGTCGCCAAATTTGTCCAACCAATTTGTTTTATTTAGAAATTTGATTCATCCTAAATTGTTTTCCTTCTTACTCAAGGGACGTAACCACTCAGTAAACGTTTTCGAAAAATTCGATTTTGGGGGTGAAATCTATTAAATTTTACCACCAATTTTCTTCACATCCAAAAAACTGACATGTTTTTCGTCCATAAATAATTTCACTTCTTAATTTTACCAGGAAACAACATTTCAGTCTTGAGTAGGCCTATATGTCGAGGGGGAAATATGTACACAGGCGAAAAATGAAATCGTGACAGGGGCGCAAGTTTCGCTACGCTGGCGTCATGCCCACCACGTTTTCATCTTACGGTGTCCGCAGGCTCTGCGCATATGCGTAAAGCCGCTACGTAGCCGACAAGACATCGACCACATGTCACCCAACCACGTTGACTGGGGTATGTCAAAAATAACGCACTCGGCAATGCTCGGGCATCTTCGGCGTTCCAAAACTGCTTTTCCTTCAACTGCCTCTTGACTGAAGGAAACGAAAACCAGTCACAGGGGTCAAATTGGGAATATTGTGGGTGGTTGAAAAGCTGAACATCATCGACGACTGGAAAGACAAAAGTTACAGCTGAGTCCGCGCTGGGTTTTTCGCGATTGAGCAGAAGACCACGGTCACCCGTCCGGGGACGCGGTTTACAACATGCCTGGAAAAAAGTAGGCAGAGTTTAGAATATCAGTCAGCCGTAACCGTCTTTCTGTCCTCAAGTGGTATGGTCACAATGTGGCCGGATTTTGCAAAGAAAAACACTATTATTACTTCGGAAGCACTTCTGTTTCTTTGAATTTCACAAATGGGTTCTCATCTGGGAAGACCCACATCGCCTACTGTTGCTTTGTCTCGGGCCGGGGTCGTATTGGTCTTCTGTTACGATGTCCTAAACGCGAGGAAACCGTCCTCTATCAATTGTTCTTGGCATGTCGGTGCTCCAGTCCACCCTACCCCCGCCCGCTTTGCTCTTCACTAAGGTTATGGGGCAGCCAACGGCCGCTTTGCTCTTCACTAAGGTTATGGGGCAGCCAACGGCCGCTTTGCTCTTCACTAAGGTTATGGGGCAGCCAACGCCCGCTTTGCTCTTCACTAAGGTTATGGGGCAGCCAACGGCCGCTTTGCTCTTCACTAAGGTTATGGGGCAGCCAACGGCCGCTTTACTCTTCACTAAGGTTATGGGGCAGCCAACGGCCGCTTTGCTCTTCACTAAAGGCCCGTCCAGACACTCCCGGCCGACCCTGTCCACATTTGACTTATGCTCAAAACGGCCCACGTGGGAGCCCCGCAGCGTGCTATGATCGCGAAGCGTTATTTGCAGAAGAATAGCGCGTGTTCTAATTTCTATGACACAGACATAGAACGACGGACATTTGACCAATCAGAGCAAACCAGAGCGATGACGTCAGCCGCTCGCGGCGCAGCAGTCGAATGCAACTGAACCTTCTTGTCAGCTGACCCGCTCCACTGATACCGCGTTGTGAAAAGAATCGTCGATGTGTGGCCACTCAGCAAATCCCGCGCGACGCACAAAACGGCCTGCGGCGCATAGAGCGTAAAACGGCGGCCAAGTCTGGACAGGGCTTAAGGTTATGGGGCAGCCAACGGCCGCTTTGCTCTTCACTAAGGTTATGGGGCAGCCAACGGCCGCTTTGCTCTTCACTAAGGTTATGGGGCAGCCAACGGCCGCTTTTCTCTTCACTAAGGTTATGGGGCAGCCAACGGCCGCTTTGCTCTTCACTGAGGTTATGGGGCAGGCAACGGCCGCTTTGCTCTTCACTAAGGTTATGGGGCAGCCAACGGACACAACGTTTCCTTAGGCCTGTCCTTGACTGGGCAAAGTCGACTAAACTTCGCGAAGCTGGTCGCACGAAGCTTTAGCACTGAGTTTTTGGTAAACAGATTTCGTGGAGTGAGCTTCGCAAAATCGACTTCGCTCAATTAAGGACGGTCATTAGGCCAAGGCAGTCGTGAGGTCTGCGAGTGGGACATCTCGATGACATCTTCATTATAGCCTGGGCGAATATCACTTTTGGATCCTTCTTAATCAGGGATTCTCCCAAAGAGACGTTTTCTGGGGTAGCGATCGTTGCCATTCGACGACAACCATCATCCTC
The DNA here is from genome assembly GCF_037325665.1 of Littorina saxatilis. NCBI lineage: Eukaryota > Metazoa > Mollusca > Gastropoda > Littorinimorpha > Littorinidae > Littorina > Littorina saxatilis. The sequence goes on along the minus strand of NC_090257.1, from coordinate 17,096,591 downwards.
TTTTGACGTCCTCGCGCGAGACATGAACAGTCTGAACCACCTGAAAACAGTTGCTTTGGTCGGAGATTGATTTCCAAAACAGTGCATTAAACTGTAAAAGCACTCTTGAACAGACTTTCCTTGGCAGTAGTCATTATACATTTTAGCTCGAAAATCCCTTCGCAAAAGGTCAACACTGCTGGCAGGAAACCCTTTACCCTACGGGACATATTGTCGCATGGAATGAAAACGGTTGCACGGAATCAAGTTGTTTTTGTTGGGTCACAAGTCTTCCGAAATGGGTCTATGATGCAATGAAAACAAGTCGCGTAAGGCGAAAATACAATATTTAGTCAAGTAGCTGTCGAACTCACAGAATGAAACTGAACGCAATGCCATTTTACTCGTAGCATCGTCAGGCCACCGCTCATGGCAAAGGCAGTGAAATTGACAAGAAGAGCGGGGTAGTAGTTGCGCTAAGAAGGATAGCACGCTTTTCTGTACCTCTCTTTGTTTTAACTTTCTGAGCGTGTTTTTAATCCAAACATATCATATCTATATGTTTTTGGAATCAGGAACCGACAAGGAATAAGATGAAAGTGTTTTTAAATTGATTTGGACAATTTAATTTTGATAATAATTTTTATATATTTAATTTTCAGAGCTTGTTTTTAATCCGAATATAACATATTTATATGTTTTTGGAATCAGCAAATGATGGAGAATAAGATAAACGTAAATTTGGATCGTTTTATAAATTTTTATTTTTTTTTTACAATTTTCCGATTTTTAATGACCAAAGTCATTAATTAATTTTTAAGCCACCAAGCTGAAATGCAATACCGAACCCCGGGCTTCGTCGAAGATTACTTGACCAAAATTTCAACCAATTTGGTTGAAAAATGAGGGCGTGACAGTGCCGCCTCAACTTTCACGAAAAGCCGGATATGACGTCATCAAAGACATTTATCAAAAAAATGAAAAAAACGTTCGGGGATTTCATACCCAGGAACTCTCATGTCAAATTTCATAAAGATCGGTCCAGTAGTTGAGTCTGAATCACTCTACACACACACACACACGCACACACACACGCACACACGCACACACGCACATACACCACGACCCTCGTTTCGATTCCCCCTCGATGTTAAAATATTTAGTCAAAACTTGACTAAATATAAAAAGCATAGTAGTGACGTCCTTAGTTAACCTAGGTTGCAAAACATAATGAGTTACCCTCGTATAGGGTATAACAAAATCTGCCACGGTGTCGTGTGCCGCGGCATTCAAACACACACACACACACACACACACACACACACACACACACACACACTGATACACACATACACACACACGCCAGTAGTCTACACATGCTGCCAGATTTTCCAACACTGTTTTACTCACAAGTTCAATCCTTTTCTTCATCATGGCTTCCATCTTTTCCAGTGCCTCTGTAGAGACTTGAGCTGAGTCAGAAACTTGAACTCGGTTGATGTTGGAGCTGCCCCTACCCATATCTCTTTGCTGCAACGGAGCTTTTCCCTTTGAATAATTAATCTGGTGAATAGAACAAGAGTAAGACAGTCATATCACACACATACTGATTATGGTAGATATGTGAAATGCACATACTATTATACCATACCACAAGCACATGATCCTACAAGCCCCCAACCACCATTACCTTCAATCGACGCGCAGTGATACATATGCCCTTTGACTTTTTCTACACATAGACGGGGAATATCCCGGACTAAAAATAGAACACAGGATTGTTGGACGGTGGGACAGTGGGGCAGTTACGCACTAAATTCGATGCTCAATACAACACTCAAAACCTTTGGAAGGAGTTAAAATGAATAAAATACAAGAACTACGAGTGTGGAAAATACCCCCCCCCCCCCCAAAAAAAAAAGGAGAACAATTAAAAACAAATAAAAGATAAGAATATTCTTTCAAGTTACACGTTACAGGTTACATTAAGGCCTTTTACTTCGTTGCTCTGCCTAAATCGTATAGCCAGAAATTCCAGACCAATAATAAATGCCATCGGTGAGAACGGACATCCTTGTCTAATGCCACATGTTACATCAAAGCTTTGCGACAGCCACCCTTGTACACAATACAACTTCTGGTTTCATTAAACAACACATTTACCCATTGTATAAAATCTTTTCCAAAGCCAAATTTACGAAATGCACAAATCATATATTTTTTGGATATACTGTCGAATGCCTTTTGAAAATCCAAGGCTAATAAAATCCCAGGTTTCCTATTAATTCTGCAATATTCCATCACATCGTCTATAGTTCTTATAGTGGATGAGACATGCCTTCCTTTCATATAACCGACCTGGTCCTCATTGACCACTTTATTTATTACTTTGCTCAGTCGATTTGCAAGAGACTTGGCTAAAATTTTGTAATTAGTGTTTGCCAGTTTGTAAGTTTGTTTTTTGGCAGATCTTTTCCCTTATGCAATAAGGTTAATACTGCTGCCCTTTGGGTGTAGGACAAAGAACCATGATCAAAAGAGTAATTAAAGGATTGCACAATTACATCCTTCAGTTTACACCAAAATATTTTAACAAATTCAGTAGTCAGACCGTCCAGACCGGGCGAAGACCCGTTTTTCATCATCCTAAGAGCATTGGAGGCTTCTTCAATGGTAATTATACCTTCACATTGTTGCATTTCGTCTTCACTTAATTTAGGAAGTTCGCACTCGCCAAGGAAGTTGTCAACACTGTTAGATACAACCGAATCAGGTATGTTTATTTCACGGCTATAGAGGTTTGCATAGTATTCTTTTTGTGTTATTAAAATTTCAAATTGGTAACTTGTAGAAATATTTTAAAAATTCTATAATACGCCGATGATATCACTTTGTTTTTGAGAGACGCGGATGACGTTACAATGGTTCTACAGATTATAGACGTATTTTCGGAGGTGTCAGGCTTGTGCTTGAATAAGCTAAAGTCTGAAGCAATGGGAATTGGATCAAGTAAAAATATCAATTTTAATTTTGAGGTAAAATGTGTTCGGCAGATTAAAATATTAGGAGTAAACTTTAACAGCGAGAAAAGCGCATCCGAAATTGAACTAAACTGGTCAAGTAAAATTGATAAAATTAAGCAAAGCATCTTCACTTGGGGAAAAAAGGAACCTGGGCATTCCTGGAAAAATTTGCATTATCAAAACTTTTCTGCTCTCGCAGTTGGTTTATTTAATGCAATCTATTTGTATCCCTGACAAAGTGCTGCAGGAAATAAACACAATATTGTATCGTTTTTTGTGGAGGAAAAAAGACTGTAATAAAAAAGCATTTGAAAAAGTAAAAAGAGTTGTTTTAAATAGCAGTACCGAAAAGGGTGGTATTGATATGATAGACGTCAAAACAATGCAAAACTCCTTCTTATGTCAATGGTTAAGCAAACTCTCATCTGGCAACCTTTCATGCAAATGGACATGGATCCCAAACAAATATTTTTAAGGGTTCGGTTGTGGCTTTGCCTGCTTTACTACAGCTATTCGACCGTCTAAGTTTAAGGGAATTGGAAGAATAAAATCGATATTTTGGACAGCTGTTGGTCGAACATGGTTAGAACATAATACAATTTCTCAGAACGATTGCGTGCAAGACAACTGCTTATGGAACAATCCAAGTATAAGTTATCAAAATAACGTTCTGTATAATGAGAACTGGGCCCGGTCAGGCATTACGTATGTAGGAGACATGTTAGGTAATCACGGTATCAAGTCCTATCCCGCTATCCAAGCAAGTGTTTACGCTTCACCTGGCCTCTACTTGGAATATATTGTAGTTCGATCAGCAGTATCTGAATATATTAAGAAAAGCAATTATGATCCTAACCAACCTGTATTGAATAGACAAAACAATCAATCTTCTTTTCAATAAAACGAGTATTAAAAGTGCCAGGCAATTCTGTGAATATATTGTTGAAGAAAAGTACACTACCCCGAGATCTATCAACTTCTGGCGTGATATGTTTGGCATTAATGTCGACCAGTCACATTGGAACCTGGCCAAAAATGTAACCCAAGAATCCAGATTAAGAGAGCTGCACTGGAAAATATTACACACGATTTATCCAACAAATGTTCTTCTGTATAAAATTGGAATACGAGATAGTGAGAGATGCCCCTTCTGTCCAACCGAAATAGATTACGTTGAACATTTTTTTGTTAATTGTAAGAAAATAAAAGTGCTATGGAGATACGTTGAACAAATTATTTATGAGAAATATAAAATAAGAATAGTCTTTGGAGTAGAACATATTTTGTGTGGTTATATTAATGGTGCTGACTCAATAAAATACAAATATATAAATCACTTGATTTTGATAGGAAAGATGTGCATAAGCAAATATAGATACGGAACTCCCACTGATATTATAATAATGTTTGACAAAGAGAAACAAATACGAAACGTAGAATAGTGTATCATATATACTTCTTTTCTGGCTTCCCTCACCGCCCCCTCTTTCTTTCGTTTCGCTAAAAGGAGAACGGTACCAGGGTAAAGGCGGAACTTACATTGTTACACTAAACACCACTTGTATGAAAAGAGAACTGTTACTAAGAAAACTTTAGCACGCTTACAATTTGCTTTTCCTCTTACTTATTGTGATTGTTACTATGTTAACTCCATCATGACACCGCCACAAACAACACCTAAGTCAACCCAAACACAGACATATGTAAGACAATAACCAACATTAAAGATGCAAGATTTTGTCCATTGTAGAAAACCACATACAATTGATAAATTTATAAAACGCCAATGAAGAAGGACGCTCAGCTGTAGAGAGAAAGAAAGAAAGAAGAGAAAAGGAAGAAGAAAAAAAAAGAAAAGAAAAGAGAAAAAACAAAAAAACAAAAAAAACTTAGGGTTTCATTCTTTTCATTTATTTTTCAGCTTGAAGCGGACTGCATGCAACTGAGGCAAAAAAAACAAAAAAAAAAAAAAAAAAAAGAATATTCTTTCCAGTGAGAAATTCGAACCGGTGACCGCCGATTCAGTAGGCGAGCGCTCTACCAATGAGCCAACCCGGTGTCACGATTTCATCTTTCGCCTGTGTACATATTTCCCCCTCAAGACTGAAATGTTGTTTCCTGGTAAAATTAAGAAGTGAAATTATTTATGGACAAAAAGCATGTCAGTTTCTTGCATGTGAAGAAAATTGGTGGTAAAATTTAATAGATTTCACCCCCAAAATCGAATCCTTCGAAAACGTGCACTGAGTGGTTACGTCCCTTGAGTAAGAAGGAAAACATTTTAGGATGAATCAAATTTCTAAGTTAAATAAAACAAATTGGTTGGACAAATTTGGCCCCATGAATGTAAGGTACACAAGGTCGCTCATCAGTACTATCGAAGGGTGTTTTTTTGTTCAGTGTAAAGTTTATACTTGATCAACGAGGCCGAGAAGCGAAATATCAACACGGCGAAAGATGAAAACGTCACACCGGCACACAGTTCGCCGGGGTAAAATAGAGACTTTTATCTTCGAAAATTTCACGTGAGTTATCGAGCATGTGTCGTCTCGTCGGTTTCCGAGTTTCTCCGTTCGAATTTGTGCACTGTATGTTCTTTCGGCGATCTCACTGTTCTGAGGTAAGTTAAGTTGATAACTGACCCTATATGCTCCCGTTCACTTTGTTTAAGTTTGGAAAGCAATCTCAAGTAGCGTTAATATCAAGTGTGACCGACATGATGTTGTAGTCCGCCTCTAGTGTCACAGATATGCTGACGCTACTCGAGTGGCCTACGCTACAACAACGACGTCGCTGCGCCAGACTCGCTATGCTCCACAAGATTCTCAACGATCAAGCCTGCGTCTCCTGCGTCGGCCTCAAGCGGCAACCTCGAAGTGGACGTCGCAGCAACCACAGCCAACAGCTGGGAAAAATCCCGTGCCGCACAGACTACAGAAAGTTTTCTTTCTTCCCGAGGACCACTGTCGACTGGAACTCCCTCCCATCAGATGTTGTCGAGGCCCCCTCCTATAATGCCTTCTGCTTGAGGGCAATGAGGGCCATACAGGCACAGTAACCGCCCTTCCCCTGCCCCACCTCTTTTATTTTTTTTTTATCTTTATTTCTTTTTTTATTTTATTTTTTATTTTTCTCCTTTTATTTTCTTTTAATTTTCTTCTTTTTTAATTTATCTTATGTTAAGGACACACACTTGCACTTCGCCAACATGTTAGTAATGGTCAATTCATTGATCGCTGAACATTATTGGAAGAAGAAGAAGAATGAAATAAATTGACCAATCGAAAGGCGCTGATGTCATTGCACGAAAGGATTTCCCTACCCAGAATTCCAAACGGTTTTGGAGATTTTGAAGATTTAGTTCGGGACGACGACGCTCTATGGTCGGTTTTATATATAAAGGGAAGCAAGCGGTTAAGGGCAGACCGGGTAGGCAAAATGAGTTATTTTTGGTCTCATACACCTTTTTGGGGTTGTTGCATTTTTCACACCTTTGAACATCCTGGAATGCATTCAATAATCTGCTTTTGTCATTTTAGACATGTATTCATGCAAATAAAACCATTTTCAAACCGATGTTTTGTTGTTTTTGTCTGTGTTTTATCAAAAAAATCGAAAAAATGGTCTACTTTGGATACTCCGTGCTGGTAAATGTGCGCACATGACATGACCCTTCGCTGTTCAAACTGTGTGGAAATTTCCGTTCTTCAAGATGACGTCATCACCGTTGGGGAATTTCCGTTGACATAGGCACAAAGAGAGAGAATCCGTTCCAACCGAAACCCCGGAATTAATATATGCAAATATATGTAGGTCAAAGGCATTTGGCGCAAGCGCAGTAGACAACTTATCAGTCCCCCGGTGTCAACAAATCCATGACTTTTTCACCGATTCAGCAGCATTTTTCAAAGTTTTGAGCTGCGGAGAACAACCCTAACATTGGAAATGTTCGGCATAGTGGCAAGAAATATCAGAGAAAGATGAACCAGCAGCAGCGAACAGTAGAAGGAAGTAACAACACTCCGAAATGAACCAACATGATCGAATTGAAGCAGACGACATTCTAAGATTCTTGACTCGACGAGGTGGGTTTTGCTTCTTTCTCTTTTCGATCTTGTTTGTTTGACAACGTGATTTATTGCACATTGTTATGTTGTTGTTGTTGTAAGAATGTGTTAGGGTTTGCAGGTAAATGATAAACAGTTTGTGTCTGAAGTATTTTGCGGGTTTCTTGATCCAATTTACTGACCATGCCGCCGCCGCAACCCCCTCCCCCCCCCCCCCCCCCCCCCCCGCCCCTCCCTCCCTCGATCATCTCTGTGATATCGTCTTCACAACCCCTATTTTATTGTTCTTCGCTGGCCAGTCCTTGAGAGCTTACTATGGTGTAACATGTCATCATTATTCTTTGTCTGTGGTCAAACTGAGAAGCAGCATCTGAGCGATGTACGACTGACACAGTTTCTGTTTCTGGTCATTGACCGTAGGAAAATAAGTACCCTACTGGAGAGCGTTCTCTAATTCTAAAGGATTGGTTTACACCAGCATGGCTGACCAACCTATCATTGACAGCAATATTGTTGTCAATTCTTTTCCATTAACTAAGGAATAAAAAAATAGATCCAATTTACTTCACCAAAGAAAAAAAAAAGAGTTAAACTAAAGGACTGGGGCGGCAACTCATGAATCAAAAGCATAAAGATCACCTGCAAACAGTGCTAGGTTTAGGAAATCTGAAAATGTATACACACACACAGAACACACACACACACACACACACACACACACACACACACACACACACACACACACACACACACACACACAAAACAGACAACAGACAAGAAACAAGCAAATACATAGCAAGTGTGATGAAATGAATTAATTTTAAAAGAAAAATATGAAAAGAAAGGAAGAAAGAAAGAAAATAATTCAGCTAGTTTCAGTATTAGTTCCTGTGTGTATCATTGTATGTGATTGTGTGGTTACTCAAATCCCATTGTAAACTTGACATGTAAATTTTGTGATAGGGGCTGGTATGTATACAGTAGTCCCTTCCATTTCCGGCCCTTTCGTGGGCGTGAACCTACCCGGAGCGGCCAGCTTTCCCATGACTAATGAGTTTTCCTTCTATAATTGACTCTTAATGGCCGTTAACCTGTCTGACGCGGTCAACGGTCACTGATTTTTGCCCTAAGGTGCCCCTCTTACTCGACAGGAGCGGCCACTTAACGGCCACTTGTCACTTTCGCGGGCGAGCGCCTGTGGTGTGTGTGTGTGTGTGTGTGTTGTGTGCACAGACGGCACAGCACGAGCAGACGACATGAATACTTACGCATGCGCAAACTGTAAATACAGACATGCGCATACATGTACATTTACGGCAGTCACTTCCGGATCGATCACAGCTGATGTGAGTTTGAAACACTTGTTTATCTGACACTCAAATACATATATAATAATCCAAACAACACACATAGAAACATACGAAACAATAGCTTAGCCAAGACGATCGAGTTAAACACGCAAATAATTAAGATGTATAAACGAAAGCAAAACTAACAGAGACAATGAATCGGCGGCTCGTGGATGATCGCTTTCTTTTCTTCATGAAAACTTGATCGTGTTTTTTGGGTTTTTTTGGAGGAGGAGGGGGCCTGTAATGAACGGCCACCTGATATTTGCGGTCACCTTTGCAATGACTAATGGGTGACCGGATATGGCAGGTACTACTGTATATATGGGATAACCTTCTGTGAGGTTTAGTGTGTGACAGGGTGAGAATACTTTGATTTCTTTTGCTTTTTCGTGGCTGCTTTTATTTTCAATTATTTATCATTATATATTAAAACATACACTTTTTTGTCATTAAGTTGTGTGTGTTTGGGTATTAATAAGTAGTGCAAATCCACATGTAATGAGTATGAGTCACTGTTAAATTAATGAATGTCTTTTGTGTGTGTGTGTGTGTTCGTCAACCGACATATGTGGGTACGAGCCGCTGAGGTGGTTGTAAGAAAACCCGCCTGGTTCAGTGGTTGGGGGCTGATTGGGATTTCTGATTTACTGGCCTAGCCAAAAAGTTGAGGTACACCCCATGTAACATGGTCATTTGCAAAATAAAGTACAAGCACTTGTTGACGTTTATATTGAGTCTTAAAATTTGCAGCTTATTACAAACAAAAACCATGGACAGTTGTATCAAATATTAAATCAGTGTTTGTGTATTTATTAGGTTGGAGCAAGGGGAGAACCAGTCTTCCTGTGGTGGCAGCGAGGAGAAAGATTGACCTGATGGAAAAGTTTGCTAAACCGGAACTACCCTCTTCCACAGCAGAAACATCAGCTTTGCCATCTTCTGACCAACCATAAGAAGATACAGATACTTTGCCATCTTCTGACCCATCACAAGCAGATATGGATACTGGTACTGTGCAACGTCACTCCGCTGACATGTGTTGGGCTTTTGTCAACATTGATCAGCTCAATCTATTGCTGAAAGGTCTATATCCTGTACTGAATGCTTGTCTGATAGCAGTCTGATTATGAAAGAAGGTGATGCATCAGCCCAAGGATTTGCACAGGCCCTGCATCTGGAGTGCATATGAGTGTCCATTCAAGTCTGCAGTTGTTTACTCTTCTCCCGGTGTTTGCAACGCTTCGGGTGGTAAAGTTGCATTTAAAATAATCCGCGTATGACCATGTTGGTACATGGAAAGGGACATTCAGCTTTACAGAAATTTGCTGCAGTGTTAGGATTGAGCACAGAAATACTGTAATTAAAATGTTGCAACTTTTGAATGGCTTGATAGCTTTGTTCCATTTGTGTATATATAATTATGTAATGCTGTTGATGATTTGTGAAGCATCATTTCTATGCAATGGAATAAGAAATCAGTGCATCCGTTGGGTTTTTATGAGTCTGACAGTTTGGTTCTGATCAATATTTTCATATCAGCACAAACACAGATAATTGACTTTTTTAATGTTTTCATATGATTTTTTTTTAATTAAAAAAATCTGATAATTTGATTATCAAATCATTTCCCCTTCATAGTTAAAGTGTTATTCTGGTTAAAAAAAAACCACCCCATTAATTCAAGCTCTACTGTGGTACTAGTTTACCGGGGTACTAGTGAGACTCTTTTACATGCTGTTTTCTCTACATGTAATTTGAGACAAAATGTGGTAATTAAAATGTTGTAACTTTTGAATGGCTAGATGGATTTGTTCCAATTTTGTATATGTTGTTTATGATTTGTGAAGCACCATTTCTGTGCATGGAATAAGAATACAGTGGATTCCTTGTGTTTTTATGAGTCCGACAGTTTCGTTTTGATTCATATCTGCACTAACATAGATGAGTTTTCAAATGATTTTTAAAAAAAAGTCCGGATAATTTGATCGTCAAATCATTTCCCCATCATAGTAAAGTGGTCATTCTGATAAAAACATATGAATTCAGGGTGCACTGTGCTACTTGTTTTTGTATGTACTGGTTCAAATCTTTAAAATGCTGTTTTCTCTGAATGTAATTTTCAGACAAAACGCTACAATTAAAATGTTGCAACTTTTGAAAGGCTTGATGGATTTGTTCAGTTTTTGTATATGTTGTTTATGAGTTGTACAGCATCAGTTCTGTGCATGGAATAAGAGTTCAGTGCATTGGTTGGGTTTTTATGAGTCTGACAGTTAGGATCTCATGTATTTTTCTTATCAGAACTGAACCGGTAACTGAAAATGCTAAATTAAAATAATATATTGCTTAGAAATGCTTTTCGATGCACAGAATTATTAAACACACACATATTGCTGCAAAGAAGAAAAATTGGATCAAAACATGCACTGGTTCACAAACTGCAACATTTTAAAAAAAGCACATTTTATAACGTTTTTTTCACATTTTGGTGAATAAAACCCCCAAAAATTGCTTTTCACTCAAAATTTAAAATGGTTTCCCTTAATTAGGTTATTCTGCTTGCAAAAATCAAACAAGCAGCAAGCTGTTTCCAAAATAAAATAAAAAAGTGCCCGCCTACCCTGTCTCCCCTTAAAACGGGCGTCGACAGAGCCAATGAAGGGGGATAAGCCGAACTTGTATATGTAATATACATGTGACTGTACTTTATTTACTGCTTAAAGGCACAGTAAGCCTCCCGTACACCATCACAGATACTGTCAGGCTTTTACACACAGTACAAACACCCTTCCATTTGAACACTCACCGAACGGTAACATCCTAGGTGCCAGTAGTGTCCTCAATCTGAAACTGGTTTCTGTACCTGATAGTTGTAAGCCAGTGATAATGTAGTTCTACTAGATTCCGGTATTAAGGCAGACCTGGTATTAAGACAGACAAGATGGCTGCACGATTATCCATTTAAGCAATGTACCATACCTCCAAAGAAAAGAACCCTAACAGTTTCCTGAAACACACTAGCTGTGTTAGTACGTGTTGTATGCGTGTGTGAGTTCCACCTACACACTACACTACACCACTACAGTGCCCTACGTAAAGAGCGAGCAATTTTCAAAGAATTAATTTTTCGGATTGTCTCCATCACAATCGGACCCATCCTGAACTCAGGTCAAAAAAGAGTTACTTCCCTTCAACTGGCGATAGCCGTAGAGCGATGATTATCAGAATGAATCGGACCGTGGTGCGTTTTGGCGCTAGATCTAAATTTTAAAATCTAAATAATAAATTGACAGCTTGTTACACAAACATTCTTAAATCATAAAAGAATTCTTTTTTCATCAAGACAAGATCAGTACAATTCGAAGTTTTGAAAGTTTGAAAAAAAGAAAAGCCCGGAAGCAGGGTCACGCGAGGTCGTGGTTTTCGTAGCAGACGGCGGTATATAGGCAGTCAAAAGCCATCGCTAGAGTTCTTATGAACCACATTCGTTTGTTTCGTGAAAAGTCAGAGGTACATAATAACGTGCTATTATTGCAGATAAGCTCACAGCGAGCCCCATTCAAATTACAAACTGACGACTGCATTGTGAAAAAGGGAAACTGGATCACACGGGTTCACGATGGCTCAGGGAAAAGATAAACCACGCAAAAATAAATTCTTTGAAAATTGCTCGCTCTTTACGTAGGGCACCTCCTAGGATGTTCCCGTTTGGTAAGCGTTCAAATAGAAGGGTGTTTGTACTGTGTGTAAAAACCTGACAGTATCTGTGATGGTTTACGGGAGGCTTACTGTGCCTTTAATCTGCGGGGGTTAGCTTGATCTCAACTCCTGCTTAGGGCATACAAGTCAATGTGATGATTCAAACCTTTTGTCTTGAAATTCAAACATATCTGTAACAAAATACCAGCATTGTCTCAATGCAGTCTGTGGAGCAAACAACCAAAGAAAACGTCTTGCGCGAAGCGTGCACAGCTGAGGTATGGTCGTTGACATAGTTGTCATTTAGCGAGAATAAAAACAAGTCTCATTCAGCACAGAAAGCAGCCAGTCTGTTGATTGTTGTTATGCAAAGGCGGAAGGGTGCCCATTTGACCCCCCCCCCCCCCCCGCCCCCTCCGACCTATCCCTGGGGTGACAAGGATGGAAAGTTGTGATTTGACGCAGGTAAAAATCTAGACGGATATCTGATGGTTTACATGGTGGGTTATACTTCCAGAAAAAAATATTTTAAAATATAAATCCTGCATTAAAAAAGAAAACAAGAAGGGCAAAGCCCATACGACTCACATGCTTTACACATTTTTCCTACCAAAATACATGTGACCTTGACCCAAGGTCAAGGTCATCCAAGGTCATGCAAGACAAAGCTGTTAATTCAAGACATAGGAAGTACAATGGTGCTTATTGGATCTTTCTACCATGAGATATGGTCACTTTTAGTGGTTAACTACCTTATTTTGGTCACATTTCATAAGGGTCAAAGTGACCTTGACCTTGATCATATGTGACCAAATGTGTCTCATGATGAAAGCATAACATGTGCCCCACATAATTTTTAAGTTTGAAACAGTTATCTTCCATAGTTCAGGGTCAAGGTCACTTCAAAATATGTATACAATCCAACTTTGAAGAGCTCCTGTGACCTTGACCTTAAAGCAAGGTAAACCAAACTGGTATCAAAAGATGGGGCTTACTTTTCCCTATATATCATATATAGGTGAGGTATTGAATCTCAAAAACTTCAGAGAAAATGTGAAAAATAGCTGTTTTTTAGGCAACATTTATGGCCCCTGCGACCTTGACCTTGAAGCAAGGTCAAGATGCTATGTATGTTTTTGGGGCCTTGTCATCATACACCATCTTGCCAAATTTGGTACTGATAGACTGAATAGTGTCCAAGAAATATCCAACGTTAAAGTTTGACGGACGGACGGACGACTCGGGTGAGTACATAGACTCACTTTTGCTTCGCATGTGAGTCAAAAAGAAACGGAGACACTCAGCCTGTCTTCTTCTTGAAATATTTCTATCTTAACTGATGATAGTCTGTAAATGACAATTGGCGAAGCAGTTGATATGATAGTATAAAATACCGATTAATACTGGAAAGAGAAAATGTCCATAATTTGTAACCAACAAATTTTAAAAGTCCTATAAACGCAATTATGGCAAACACGCGTTAGCACGATATTAACTACCGAATCCCAGCTTACCCCCCCTTCCCGTCCCCCCCCCCCCCCCCCCCTAATATTTATAAGTTGTACAACGTTTTTAGGATGGTAACTGGCATGCGTTAAAGTGACAAACCACATTCCTGACCCACTTCTTTTTCCATTATCTGAAGTCTCTTGACGATGTCGTCAAAGTCCTGTTTCTGAAACACACAGAACGGGGTCACCATAGATGGAAAACTGCGTGCGTGCGTTCGCATGTGTATGTGTGTGTGTGTGTGTGTGTGTGTGTGTGTGTGTGTGTATGTGTGTGTGTGTGTGTGTGTCCGTCCGTCCGTCCGTCCCTCTCTCTCTCTCTCATTTGGTAATGGTGTTGGTTAGGCTATCAATTCAGCAAGGATATCTGTCTATTTTGCACGCAGAAAATGCCAACTGCAAATTTGCATGATCCGTCGAGCTTAACACTGACCAGTAGGAAACCACACAAACATAACCTACAATTACCTACAAACAAATAAATTAATGAACACTCCTCTTCTGAATACAGTGCAACCTCGCTACACATTTCATGTTTCACACATACATTTCTCTTATTCAAATGATAACAAAACATATTATTCTATTGTGTGTCGGAGGTTCAGTGAAAATACTCCATAATTATGAGGAAAAAATTTCTGTTCAAGATTTACATAATTCTTCCCATATTCTCGGCATCTCTACAAGTACCACCTGAACATTACTTGGACATTTGTTATCAGCATGACTATCCACCCCCTCAAGAAGCACAATTGAATGTAATGCGAACATATATTCTGCAATAGACGAGTTCCGGAAATAACTCTGTCGGGTTTCCTGAGAAGTGAAGAGATGGGGAAAAGGGAAAATAGCCTTGAATGACGCGACAATTTTGCACGCATATTCAATGCCACTACATTCAATTTAACAAACGTGGGAATCAGGATAAATTCAAAACATAAACGAGTACTCACCTGAGTCGAAGTTTGTGTAGAATTCCACGATGTAGTTTACAGGAACGGAGGGATATGTGAGATGCGCACACCGCCGGAAACACGCCATTTTTCACAGCACAGGTCATCTGATATAACCATATCAGATGATCTGATTTTTCTTTAAGCAACCAAAAATGTTTCGGTTGTATTTACATTTGATAAATTAGCTTATTTCCTTTATTGGAGAGGGTGAAACTGAAGGGTGGGCACATATCCCTCCGTTCCTGTAAACTACATCGTGGAATTCTACACAAACTTCGACTCAGGTGAGTACTCGTTTATGTTTTGAATTCCACTTCTCGTAGTTTACCGAAACTACGTGATTTGTGAGATTTTAAAGTTGGTTGATTAAAGATTATATTTCAAACAAAGGAATAATCAAAGTCACACTAAAGTGAAATGTCAAACATTTATTCTCAAAGGACAACATGAGAATAGTGAACACCTGTCTTGGCTTTTACACCAAACATACATTGTTTGAAACAACCATGTATTACAAAAAATAAGTGATGCATTTATTCTCCATTCATTATGGGAATTGCAATTTCTTCATAACCAAAGAAACAATAAACACTACAACACATTTGAAAACAATGGATCAATTGTCCACAAAAAACATTTGCTTTTCTTACATGGAGCCAGGGAGATAATTGTCTCTAGATCTCCATTTGTTAGCTCCCTTGTCTTGAATTTTTTAACTGTCCCAATGCAAATTATCAGAATGTAATCAAAGTTCGATTGCTCATACGACTTCCGGCCACCACAGCAGCCCCTCCAAAAAACCAAATTATCAGAATGTAATCAAACTTAGATTACTGAGCTGGAAGATTTTTATTTTCCAACTTTCGCATAATAGTTTAAGATAGTGTTTGATTTATCTTTACTTTCCAGTGGTTTGTTATAGAACTTTTTGAAAGTGGATACATTTGACCAGCCTGCCACTTTCAAAATATCTTGAACAGCAACACCCGACTTGAACATTGCTGAAGATGATGCGCCCCGAAAGCTGTGGGGTGCAAAATTTGTAATTCCTGCGCGTATGAGTACAGTTTTTAGCCACCTAGCTATGGTGTCTTTCGCCGCTGGTCCATGTGGCTGTTGGTAACACAAAAGTAACTGGTCAGTCTCATCACTCTCACATCTGAATTCTACAGTACTATTAATGTACTGTCGAAGACAAGTCACCACACACAAAGTTTTGTCTTCTGTATAAAACGGTAACTGCAAAGGTTTTGGATGAAAGCCAGGTCTAGACTGCTTCAACTTTTCAGTTATGTAAATTGTACATCCATCATCATGAAAACAAATATTTCTCAACCTGATCAAATGAATTGTCTGCACTCTGTGGGCAGTAATTAACAACAACAAGGAACACAATTTTAAAGTCAAATCCTTCAATGAAAGTTCAGAATTTTCACCCATGTTTCTGAAAAACTGCAAAACTTTGTCTACATCCCAAGTTTCATTGTATCTTGGTTGTGGTGTACGCAGTTCAAAGATTCCCTTTAGAAATCGAATTACTAAAGGGTGACATCCTACTGTTTTATTGTCTGGTAGAATAACCACTGCAGATAGTGCACTCCTTGCAGTGTTTATAGCACTGTATCCTAAGCCATCTTCATACAGCTTAGTCAAGAACTGTAACACCTCATCTATAGTCGGACGAAGGGGATCACACTGGCACTGCACACAAAACTTGCTCCATCTGCTGAGGTAGGAGGCATACTGCTGTCTGGTTGAAGGTCGCCACGATGCCCAGATAACTTGGAAAGTCTCACCTTGAACTCCTCTTGCTTCGAGGGATTTCCTGATAAGCAACAAGCCAGAAGTTGCAGAGTCCTGTGGAGCGGATGCACATCTTGCGTATGTGGTAGATGAATGGTAAGCTTTCCCTTTGGAAGAAGAACAGGCTCTTGTGTCAGCATTTTCAACATCTGGGGGTACCATACTGCCGTAGGCCACTTTGGAACGATCAAGATTCCTTCCGCTCTGTCGCGCTGCCATTTGTTGAGCACTTTCTGCAGCAAGCTGAAAGGCGGAAAGGCATATATTAACCATTTTGACCAATCTTGGGTAAAGGCATCAATGGCCAAGGCTTCTGGGTCTGGTATCCAGGACACGAATGGTTTCATCTGAAAATTTAATCGTGATGCAAATAGATCGATGTCTGGCTTCAGCAGACGATCTTTTAATTTGCAGAAAATATCATGATTCAATTTCCACTCAGTACGATCATTGAATTGTCTTGACAAAACGTCAGCTTCTGTATTCAGTATTCCTGGGATATGTGAAATTGATATCCAAATACCATTTTCCTTGCACCACATCCAAATTTGTTTTGCAACGTTATTGCAATCTGGAGAACGCGATCCTCCCATATTGGATATATAGGAGACTGCACATGTGTTGTCTGTCAAGACTTTTACATGTTTTCCTGTGATCATTTCTTTGAAACTTTTCAAAGCGTACAAAATTGCCATCATTTCTAGAACATTGATGTGCAAATTCATTTCTGTTTCGGACCATCGCCCTCCAGTCTTAATTTGACCACAAACAGCTCCCCAACCACCTGAACTTGCAGCATCCGTCTGGATTTCAACTTCAGGATTAGTTTTTTCAATGGGGAAAAAAGAGGAATCTAAATTTTCAATCCACCAGTCTAGTTCTTCTGTTGTCTTATCTGTCAAGCTTGTCAGCGATTCAAAATTTCCTGCAGAAAATTTTAACGATGTGGATTTCAGTCTGTCTAAACTCCTATAAAACAGTGGGCCCCACTGAACAGCTGGAAAGGTTGCTACCAACTGGCCTATAACTTGTGCCAGTTCTCTTATGGTCACCCTCTTCTTTCTTTTCAGTTCTGAACATGCGAGCACAACTTTTTGCTTTCTTTCCAGGGGTAAAGTAACTGTCATATCTTCAGAGTTTAAAAGAAACCCCAAGTACCTCAGTTTCTTGCAGGGTTTGAGAACTGATTTCTCTGTGTGGATAATAAATCCCAGTGAATCGAGTAATTTCACTGTCTTTGACACATTCTCTGCACACTCTTCAAAAGAATTACCTTGCAGATAACTATCATCAATAAAGGAAGTGGATAAATATCCCTGTGATCTGAGTGTGGCATAGACTGGTTTCATTAACTTTGTGAAATAACGAGGGCAGTTACTTAGTCCATTTGGGAAGCAGGTATACTGATAAAGTTTGTTTCTCCACATGAATTTGAGGTATTTCCTGCATTCTGCTTTTATTGGTACAGAGTAGTATGCATGTCTGAGATCCACTGAAGCCATGTAGCAGCCTCTTATCATCATTTGAGTTGCTGACGTAAGATTGTCCATCTTAAAGTGCTCATATTGTACTGAATCATTAAACTTTTTTAGATTCAAAATGAGACGGTAGGAGCCATCAGGTTTTGGGACCATGAAAACAGGGGAGATAATTTCATCTTCCTGATGCACCGATTTTTCAATAACTCCCAAGGATAACAGTTTTTCAATTTCCGAATCCATTTTTGTCCATAGATTTCCTTGTACTTGATTTTTCAAGTAAGAAAGATTTTCAGAATTTAAGTCAGAAAACTCATCTATTGGAATATCAGCACCGCACACCATGTCAAGAATAAATGGGTCTGATGTTATTTCTTCCCATTTTTGAACAAACTTTTTTAGTCTACCTGCTTCAAAAGGGCGGTTAGGTATTGTATCTTTACTTACAGATTTTGGCAGAGAAGGTAGTGGAGCTACTGCTGGCCTTGTTGCCACTCGGTTCGTCCGCTGCCGCGGTAGTTCATTCTGCCCCGTGCACGGTAAGGTCCTCTCCCTCTCATTCTGCCTCTTGGTGTCCAGGTTCTTCCTGCACCTCTTGGCCTCCAATTCCAATCGTTTTTTGCAAAGGGGTTTTGTGGAAAAAACTTTTGACCTTTTACTCCACTTGACTGACTGAGACCCAGGCCCATTCTAGCTGTTGTATCAATGTTTGCACATGCAGCTTTCAGGTCATTGCCAAACAACATATCTGTGATTGGAACTTCAGCAGAACCAAGTTTTTTGTACTTTTTGTTCAGTTGAGCATTTGAAATTTTTCCCCTTCTGTCGATTGACAGATCATGGTTTGTTTTCTGTACAAGTGCAATAGAATCTGCTACACCTTTCATGAGTCCCCGAATTTCGGGTGATTCACTTTTCAGTATGGTTTGCCATATGTTTGTGAGTGCATAGGTCGCTGTACACAGCGCTTTCTGATACTGCTGTAGTTTCAAATCTGCACCTCTTGTTGCACGGTCAAGTATTGACCATATCTCCGGATTGACCTTTGGAACAACAACCTTCAAGTTTTTAGGTCTGGCATACTTGTTCATTTTTTCTTTCATTTTTTCTTCTGAAATTTGACCTTTTGCCATGGTCTCATCAACCAGCTTCGCGATACCTTCCGGTATTTCTGGTGCAAGCTTTTCAGCATTGTCGAACTCTTGTTCTATTTCTGCCATTTCAGTGTCAGAATTACTAGTGCCACAAGTTTGACCACAAGTTTCACCTTCGTTCACTCTGATCATCGATTCTATTTGATCATCATAATCTTCGAACGAATCAGATTCGTCTCCAGATTCTTGTGACTCTGCTTTTCGCTTTTGTCTTTGTGTCATCTTCGAACCATGATCATCAGGCGATTCGCCTTCGGTCTGGCCTTGGCCCTGACCTAGCAGCGCTAGGATACGTTCGTTTTGTTTTTTCATGTTATTCCAATCACTGATTGGAATGGTCACTGCCTCTAACCGAGGTTTTTTCTGATTCTTTTTCTTCCCTTCTTTTTCATTTGACACATGTTTGTCCTTTTGACTTGAACAAGGCAAGTCTAACAATTGATCCACTTCATCCGCGTGGATTTGGATTTCAGGCACTGATTCAGTGCTGTCCATTGTTCGAACAAATTCTAAGCATTTGCGACAACAAATAAGGAAAATACACTTACCGCAGGTCAAAACAAATGGTTAACCGAAGGAATAAATCAGTCAAGTTAGGAAAAAAGGACCCTAAAAGGAAGGATTAACCTGATAAAGTAAGACCGGTTTTGGAGAAGCTGCTATGGCGGCCGGAAGTCGTACGGGAATGGCGTGTTTCCGGCGGTGTGCGCATCTCACAAATCACGTAGTTTCGGTAAACTACGAGAAGTGGAATAAACACTGAAAAAGACCCTAAGTATCACAAAACCAATAACAAAACCCCCAAACATAAAAACTCTGTCGGGTTTGTATGGCTTGTGAAAGAGTGAATACCCTTGCTTTTCCGGAGCCAAACATCTACACGTGTTTCCTGTCCACGTGTTTCAGATACACCCCTTCGCTATTGGCTAGCATATAAAACCCGACAGAGTAATTATTTCCGAATACTTTACCGGCACAAATTCATTGCGGTGAGGATCAGAACCGGACGAGGAGCCTTCGTCGTCGTCAAAATCAGCTGCAATTAAAAAACAAGTCGCGTAAGGCGAAAATACAATATTTAGTCAAGTAGCTGTCGAACTCACAGAATGAAACTGAACGCAATGCCATTTTTTCAGCAAGACCGTATACTCGTAGCATCGTCAGTCCACCGCTCATGGCAAAGGCAGTGAAATTGACAAGAAGAGCGGGATAGTAGTTGCGCTAAGAAGGATAGCACGCTTTTCTGTACCTCTCTTTGTTTTAACTTTCTGAGCGTGTTTTTAATCCAAACATATCATATCTATATGTTTTTGGAATCAGGAACCGACAAGGAATAAGATGAAAGTGTTTTTAAATTGATTTGGACAATTTAATTTTGATAATAATTTTTATATATTTAATTTTCAGAGCTTGTTTTTAATCCGAATATAACATATTTATATGTTTTTGGAATCAGCAAATGATGGAGAATAAGATAAACGTAAATTTGGATCGTTTTATAAATTTTTATTTTTTTTTACAATTTTCCGATTTTTAATGACCAAAGTCATTAATTAATTTTTAAGCCACCAAGCTGAAATGCAATACCGAACCCCGGGCTTCGTCGAAGATTACTTGACCAAAATTTCAACCAATTTGGTTGAAAAATGAGGGCGTGACAGTGCTGCCTCAACTTTCACGAAAAGCCGGATATGACGTCATCAGAGACATTTATCAAAAAAATGAAAAAAACGTTCGGGGATTTCATACCCAGGAACTCTCATGTCAAATTTCATAAAGATCGGTCCAGTAGTTTAGTCTGAATCGCTCTACACACACACACACACACACGCACGCACACACATACGCACATACACCACGACCCTCGTTTCGATTCCCCCTCGATGTTAAAATATTTAGTCAAAACTTGACTAAATATAAAAAAAACAAGTATGCTAGCATATTATCAGTTCTGCAAACTCATTCACGCACACACACACACACACACACACACACACACACACACACACACACACACACACACACACACACAATTAATTAAAACCCCACACTGCAATGCTGCTGGTTGATTTCAATTGTGCTTTCTCTTTTTTCCGGAGGCCATGGAGGGGGGTGAAGGGATTCCTTGCTCCACAAAGTGATAGAGACAGCAATGACTACTCGCTCTGGTTAAAATGTATGGAAAGCCAAATCGGCCCCCGACGTGCGAACGGCCGGAATTCCGCGCGGACTGTCGAGCTATTCTCGTCGTTGATTGGCCAGAATCTCCGCGTAAGTCCGCACGGACATTTATCTCAAACTCCGCACGGACTTTCGGCACTCGTTCCGCACGGACTCTCAGATTTTGTAACGCGAGAAGAAGACGCATTTTTAACTTTTGTTTGTTTGTTTGGTTAACGCCCAGCCGACCACGAAGGGCCATATCAGGGCGGTGCTGCTTTGACATATAACGTGCGCCACACACAAGACAGAAGTCGCAGCACAGGCTTCACGTCTCACCCAGTCACATTATTCTGACACCGGACCAACCAGTCCTAGCACTAACCCCATAATGCCAGACGCCAGGCGGAGCAGCCACTAGATTGCCAATTTTAAAGTCTTAGGTATGACCCGGCCGGGGTTCGAACCCACGACCTCCCGATCACGGGGCGGACGCCTTACCACTAAGCCAACCGTGCAGGTGCATTTTTAACTGGCGTGAGAAGCAAGATTATGCATTGCGGAAATCTACTTTTATTCAACCTACTGAAGTAATTCACCGATTCACGTCTTGCATTAATAGCGCAACATCCGTTGCCATTTTTAATCCCGCGTTTTGAAGAATTTGAGTGATCGCCCTTGATTTCAAGGCAATTACTGACATACGAGTGTCTGGTAAATTCCCATCCCATGTTGTTAGTGAGTAGAGAGAAAGTACGCCCGTAGTTCCTCCCGGGCAATGAAAGCCCGCGCGTACTTTCTGACCTATCAACGACGAGAATAGCTCGAATAGTTCCGGCCGTAATTGCGCGCGTCGTTGACCGATTTGGCTTTCCATAGAAATGCTACTTCCGTTTTCTATCAGTACTATCTGCATTACGTCAGTAAGAGACCAGAAACTTTTGCTGCTATAAAAATAGACGAATTCCGAAAATAACTGTGTCGGGTTTGTATGGGTTGTGAAAGAGTGAATGCCCTTGCTTTTTACTTGGACTAACAATTGAAGGGCCAATCTCTAGTGAGGGGTGTGTCGGAAACACGTGGACAGGAGCACGTGTGGAGTTATTTGTCATTGGAAAAGCAAGGGTATTCACTCTTTCACAACCCATACAAACCCGACGGAGTTATTCCCGAAAATCGTTTAAAAAAACACACAGTTAAAGATAGCGGTATTTTCAATGTTTACCACAACGTTCATGTCTCTCTATGTGTTTCTTCGTACGCCCCTCCCTCCATGGAAACCCTTGCCCCCAACATATGGGGCGGGGAGATTGCTCAGTCGGTAGCGGCGCTGGCTTCAAAACCAGTTGTCGCTATCGGCTTGGGTTCGATCCCCACGTTCGGCGAGGGATTTATTTCCCAGGGTCAACTTTTTGCAGACTCTTCTCGGTGTTCGAACAACCCCGTGTGCACGCATGCACGCGACCAAGAACCCAAGTTCAAAGCGAAAGTTTAAGGGCTTGGAAACATGAATACATGCATGCAGGAGAAGAAAAGAAATTGGGTAGAACCGTTCTGTGTGACAGCTCGCTTTCCGTAGATCTATAGAAAGTAACCCGAATTTCCATGAGGGTAACTTCACAGGACTATATAAAGTCTTTCTCTTAGGCTTTTACTTGGGACATCCTTTCTCTTATCACATACCTTAAAAGCTTCAGCCTTGCTGCTTTGTGTGCAGAATGGAAATTTTTTGTATGAATTAATTTCATTGCTAACACCTAGGGGAAGGGCTCCTAATATGGACCACTTTTTGTTTCATGCTGATAACTAGCTTGTTTTCTTGCGAAGAAGTTTCATTTTGTGTTTGGTAGTCCTTCTCTCTTAGGTTAACAGCTAGGCCTAATTAGAGTGAAATAGCTTTGATATATATTCAGCAAAAAGTAAATACAGAAAAAAACACAAATGGTCCATATTAGGAGCCTGGGCGCCTAATATGGACCACTAAAGCGGCCTTCTTGAATCACTGTAAAAAGCCCCCTATACTTCAGAATAACATGATACAACTTAGTGTGCAAGTCAGACTAATCAAAATATGCTTTAGATTTATCTATTTCGGGTTGATGAGAGCATTACTTGAAGCACACCAGGAAACTAAAGAAACTCATCAAAATAAGTGAAATTATCAACTTCCACAAAAAGAAGACTATTTGTGATATATTTTTTAAATCTCGAAGGCTAGTTATAGGTTATTTCCAGCAAGCTTCTGAATTAATTAATGAAAATAGCATTTAGCTTTTATTTTCTTCGATTTGTTGAAGGTGGTCCATATTAGGGGACTCACACATACTTTGAGATTTTGCTATTATTTTTTGTTTGCAGTAGAAACTCGGGGTCAACACTGCTAAAATGTAACAAATACGGTCTTAGCTGTCATATGTAGCAATTTTTGTGTGATAAAAACTTTGGCTGTGGACAGAAACGAGTCCGTTTTAGGCGGCAAATTTAGAGTGAACCCTGCCAAAAGTGAAAAAAAGAGAAAAAGCCTAACAGTTTTCAGGTTTGTGTTTCTGCAACTGTTTTGACATGTGAAAGTTATCCAGAGAGGGTGAATACAGCCAATGAAATTGTTTTGAGCGCTCTAGCGCTATTAGTTTGTCAGAACAGGAGGTGGTCCATATTAGGAGCCGGTCCACATTATGAGCCCTAAGTTCCCCTATGTCAATCCACAAAATAAATTCAGCCAACAACAACAAAATCCAGTTTTGCACAAGCAGCTACCAGACTTGATTTTTGGTGCGTCTCCAAGTGGAAGGATGGACACACACACACAACACTATCTCACAAGACCAAAAGTAAAAGCTACCTTCATAATCGCTGCCATAGTCATCCACAATGACATCGACAACATCTTTTTGGGAACTATTGTCCTTGCTCTTCCTTCTGCACACATTGATGAGGAAAATTAATTGCAAATGAACGGTCAGTAGTGAATCTATCTTATAAAGCTCGTTTCTGTGTGTGTATATGTGTATGTATCGATTGGAGATTGGATTTCCCTTCTTTGAGTCATGTGACGTCAGAGGCCGACAAAACTTTATAATTTGGCGTTTCAGGTTGACTACAAAACACCCGTACGTCATGTGTTTGATTGCATGTGTGTGTGCTGTTCAATGTCAAAACAACAACAAAGTCAGTACATGACGTGTGTTTTGTAGTTCCTTGGAAGTTTCGGTCAACCTGAAACACCCAAATATGAAGCAAATGTGTTTGATTGCATGTCAGTGTGTGTGTGCTCGTTCAATCGTCAAAACAACAACAAATTCATAGTACCTGAAAGGAATTCGATCGATACATAAATGTTATTTGCGTGTTTGACCAAAATATGACATTTTACACAGATCGAGACATCAGATTGTTTCCGATACCTGTCGGATTAAAATCATCGTTTTTCACGAATGACGGCTATCAAGAACGCAGAATTGATTTTTTCTGAGTTTTTTTTTTAGCCGAAAGCGCCATTTCTCATTTCTCATTTCTCATAACTGCCGTTCACAATGCGGCCGCGCAGTGAAACATACAAAGGGGCCTCACTCTGGAAGAGTTTCCTGCTCCGATAAACATGGCGCTTACGGCTAAAAACTGAAAAACTCAGAAAAAATCAATTCTGCGTTCTTGATAGCAGTTTCGTCCAGACTGGACTCCAGCTTTTGCTTTTCTTATTTTTCTCTATCGTCCAAGCCCATAAAATCGAACAAGGCGGATTGCGTTTGGATTTCCCTCTTTCAGATGACTGAGATTGCCCCCCTTGGATCGTTCCGTGTCAAGGCCAAGATGATCCTGAACTCAGGTCAAAAATGAGTTACTTCCCTTCGGGTCTCATTCTATCCCTGACAGGATGCCTTGGCCCTTTCTTTCTGTGGGTAAGAAATCGATTTTTTACATATTTAGATCTTTTCGTAATGTGTTATGGATATAAGCAGATTCGCGATCGTCGATAATGCTTTTTCATGGTGTTGTGTAATTTTTAAATTACAAAGGAATTGATATGTAAGACAGTTTCAAGTGAGCTATCTTTCGCGGATGTATTCACTGTGCAAACACAGAAGCTTGTATCAAATCGCCGGTCGATCATTATTTACAGTCTACTACTACTATTAGTAGTATATAGTAGTAGTAGACTGTAAATAATGATCGACCGGCGATTTGATACAAGCTCCTGTGTGTGCAAGTGTCACGTGATATTCAACTTTGGCTTTGGCGCGCGCCGGAGCAGACGATTTTTTCTGTAACCAGTTGAGAGTGATGCAACCATATATCAGTCACGGTCTCCTTCCGACAGCAGTCTCAAAATTTCGACTTGTTTTGACCTTAGAACGATGTCTTTATCATAATTAACTGTGAAGAACAGAACGGAGATCACTGTCGAAGTCGGCCAATCTGCAATCATTTTCGTCTCGCGAACACTGATCTCAGTCAAATTTAGATCACTGCTCGCGAAAAACATATGGGAGATAACTCTGTATTCTTGTTTTGATAGATTCGCACAATAATTCAGCATGCTGTCAGGAGAAACTGGCGATAGCCGTGGACCGATGATTATCAGAAATGGCTTGAACATGGATTCAGCTGACTTTCATCAGATTCGGGCTGCGTTTGTAGCCCCGTACCATGTGTATTGGGCCACAAGAACTGAAATGACTCGTTGGAATCAAGAAATCAGATCTTATCCTGATAGTGTCATGATCTGCGCCTCACAACATGGGTGCACGTGGACTGTAAAAAGTCATATCTTTCCAGACATTTGTGGAGCCACCAATTCCATGGATGATTGTATGATCGTTATTCTTCTCTGCTTCAGACTTTTAGTTTGTTCCGGCAATTCCGAACGCTCATCAAATTCCGGCCTCAGAAAAAATCGTAAGCACCCATATCAGAGCTGAGCATTCGTCTTATTTTTAATTTTTATTTTCGTTGTTGCAAAAATGGCTGGTCATATTTGCGATAATATTCGACAGTGGATTTTGCGACACTGCGACAAACCGTGCTAATTGTTGCAACAGCACATGCGACAAGTTACCCGTAGGATCCAAGGCAGGCACGAACTTAATGCCCAGCCCTGCGTATCATACTCACTTAGTCCTCTTCTTTGTCCCTCCCTTGCCGTTGTAGTCACGGTCTTCAGTCTTAGATGACGGAGCCGCCGTTTGTTTTGACTGCTGTGAGGCCCTGCGCCGTTTGCCAACCCGATCCTCTGCTTCCTCTGAGTTTTCCTCAGAGGAGGCTTTCGACCCCTTTCTCTCCTTTCCCTCGTCCTTTTCCTCTCCGTTTGAAATTGCTTCACCGCTCGACCCGGTTTTGAGTTCACAGGAAACTGTATCATCCCCCTTCTTGTCTTCTTCAAGCCCTGCCTCCTTCTCAATGTCGGTGCCCGGAATTATCTCTGTGGAGCTTATCTGACTTTCCGTTTTTTCCTCGGGCCCTCTTGTAGTTTTTTCATTTAAATCTTTTTTCTCAGCATCTTTCCCTTTGGAAGGTCTTCGATTCTTCTCTTCTGTTCGCAATTTATCTCTGTCTTTGAAAAAAAAAAAAAAAGCAAAATTGAAAACAGAACACGCACACACACACACACACACACACACACACACACACACACACACACACACACACACACTCACTCACACACACACACACACACACACACACACACACACACACACACACACACACACACACACACAGATCAGTTTTACTTCGATGCCAGATGTTAAATTCACAACAATGTTGAGGAGTTGCATGCTGCTCTTGGGCAGATGCGGGAACAAAATACACAACTAGATAATTAGCTTTGGGTGACATAACAGGTAATTACAAGAACACTTCTTCGTTATATGTTTTTCACTACTCTAAAAGACCTGCTTTCAATACCCATGCAAATATTATACACAAGTTTAGATTAAATACCTCTGATATATTTAGCCTTCAGTTTATAGCGTTATTAGGGGACGAACTTTTGACACAGGCTCATGTATCGTATACGGTATATATAGATCTAGATTTAGATTTAGACCTACGATCGTCCGAACGCCCTTGGGACCGAGATTTCTGTGATGATGGCAAACACTGACTGTACATAAGGAATCCCATTGTAGTTTCTTTGATGATGGTGCAATTTATTGACTCCAATTTTACATGTAGTTTTTAATAGCTGAGATGATCGACATTTCATCTGGCAACTGGATTCAATCTAACCTTCATGGCGTGTTTTCTTCCTCGCAGATTGCGTGACTGTTTTCTTCCCTCCCTCGATAGACTCAAATGAGTCTGTCTTCTTATACAAAACGCCCAAACGTTGAATGATGGAAACCAAAAGTCTATTCAGAGCTTTGAAGTTCACCGTCTCTGGCGTCCCAAGAGCGAGTTTGATCAAATCCTTCAGCTCTGCCAGGCTCGCCGCCATTTTGACACCGAACCCCTAGCAACTGTGTATGAATTCGATGGCATGCCTACTGAGAACTACCGAACACATCACTGTCTTGTATCAGTTCAGTACCATTATTGAAACGCTTCCATAAGGTTTTGCGATTCAGTGTTAGTATTGACATTGTGTTTGGAAATGTCATTCTCAGTTCTTTTAAACAAAGATAGCTGCACTACTTCTTGCCTGTCTGTAATTTGACCTTGAGAAAAGTGTGATGGCGCCTCTCAAAAGCTGGCTACATCCACGGGTCCGTGCCTCGAGTCCCCCATGCTAAATCCACGTCACTGACAAGGGACGCTACTCTTGCCCAATATTTTCCTGCTTTCGGCACTTAACAGACATGACTAGGACGTCAGCTGTAAAATATCAATGTCATAATTCCATATTTAGACTTTATGAGCAGTATACAGCGTTCTCTGTGGTGACATTGCAACATTGCAGGCCCCCCCCCCCCCCCCCCCCCCCTTAATACGAACCTCACCTGAACTTGCATGTTTATTCGGGATTTGCACTTTCCTAGTTTGCGGTGATTTTTGATGCAGTGTGAAGCATGTGTCGATTGTTCAAATGTTTAAGTGAATGTTGTCAACGTGTGGACTAAAGCTACCAACCGGAAGATGAAGAATGATGTATTGGTCTTCCCTATTCGCTAGATTGGTGCTGAGGGGCTGAACTCCGTAAGTCACAACTGTCCACAGTACTCCCATGACTGATTTTGAATTCACCTTTTTTCTCTCTCTTAAAATCTAAGAAGATCAAGCGGTCGTTCAGCAATGAGTTTGTGAATTCAGTTACTTCTCTTTATTGTTACAAGACCCAACACAGGGTCTGTTATTTTATGAAAACAAATTGCAACACAAATTCCCTCATGTGTTAGTTTTTGTGTATTTGTATCTGCTTGTCAAAAGTTCGCTGTGTTCATCACATAATGAAATAGGCCAATCTTATATCCAGGTTCGTCAATTTTTGTAATGAAAGATGTTTGAAGATCAAGTTTGCTGTACAGTTATCAGGAAAATTTATTTCATCCTCCACAAGACTACAATTTCAGAATCTTCCTGCATATGTTGGTGTATCTGCCATTTTAAGTTCCAGGGTATGAGCAATTTTTTTAGTTAGCAGTATATATACCCGTTTATGTTGAGATACATATATGTTACAAATGTAAACATTAAATTTCAAATTCGCCTTCATTCAAATTAAATTGATTTTTCCACTATCCACTCATGATGTAGTCTTATTATTTGTCACATATCTAAGTATTACTTCCTTTGGTGTACATGTTCGTACATGTCACTTGAGGATGTTTTGGAAAATATTTTAAAAATTAACGTGTAATCAGCAAGCAATATTAGACATTTTTTATGCTGCAGTGGAACCCTCCTTTTAAGCCCTCCAAAAAATAAAAAATAAATCGTTTTCATTTCAATTGGGAATCTTTCAAAATTCCTGAACATTTGTATGATCAAACTACATAGCTTTATGTGTACCAACAATCTGTTG
Source organism: Littorina saxatilis (assembly GCF_037325665.1). Lineage (NCBI taxonomy): Eukaryota > Metazoa > Mollusca > Gastropoda > Littorinimorpha > Littorinidae > Littorina > Littorina saxatilis. The sequence goes on along the minus strand of NC_090257.1, from coordinate 17,067,452 downwards.
ACAGAATTTTGAATGAATTTCTCATGTTGATGTAAAGGTGAGTGTGTGGGTGTGAGAGAAAGAGAGAGAACAGTGCTTCCAAACACATTCACAACCACACAATTCAAACTGCAAGGCATCGTTGAACGTTCTGTTCGGCGCGCGCTTTCTCTGGGCTGCTAGCGATCTCGAAGAACGTTTCGAAAGTTGCACATGGGTGCGCTCCTCAAAGGCTTTCAGTTTAGTTTGTAGGTTGTCAAAAGAGTTGAATGTTTCGCCAACACAAATTGATTCTTCCTCCTCCTCCATCTCAACAATATGGCGCCAAGAGTCCCGAGTGCCAATGCGAGGCTTCGACTGCCGAGTGATTCCGAACAATTCCGAGATTCCGCGGAAATGACGTCACTGACGTGGATATAGCATGGGGGACTAGAGGCACGGACCCGTAGATATAGTCACTACCTTCGAAATTTCCAATTTTAACAGAGGATGAAAGGTTCATGGGTGCGTCTCAGAAACTGAACCTTTTGTGTGTGCCATAATCAAATTAGCCCACAATTGAAACATACTGAATTTTAAATCATGATATTGGTATTTTTGAGAAGTAAAATGAATAAAGAAATAGTACAAACAAAACTGAGTATTTTGCATGATTATTATGAAGGTTGTTTTGCGAAAGAAATGATTGGATGCGTGAAAAATGGAGGTCTGATCTGTGACATGAACCATCAACTAGTTTTGCACCTCACTACAAGAATCGTTTAGAATGTCCAAGGACTGCTATTCTTGTTATGTGTGTTTGGTTTAAGTGTACTTGACAGTTGAAATGTTATTTTGTCCACAGAATTGTTTTTTTTAAACGAAATTAATCGCTTGAAAGTTTGCCATCACTGTCGTAACATAGGTTTCCACACGCGTGCAACAGCAACAAGTCCTAAATTTGAACTTTAGAATTTGCATATTCATCTTCAACACGATCTTGACATGAAAGGGCATAGAAAATCGCAAAGCTAAATGTTATTTAAGTATTATTTTCTCAAAATTGCATCTGCAAACTAAGTTGAAAGTTGCGCAATATGACATGCTTCTTCAAAATTCAGTTACGATGGTGAACGGTTTTGCAAATAATGTTCAGAGTTTTGAAGAAAGATTAGAACTATTTTGCGCGTAGTGACTTAGAGGTGCGGGTGACTACGCATGCGCAGTTCCAGAGAGAAATAGTTCAGCTTCCAGCAGCGAAGAAAGATTTCGAGAATGTTTCCGAAGTCTGTGATTTTGTTACGACAGTGATCAACACCCAAGGTTCTTGAGAAAAGGTGAGTTTTTGCTGCTATGATATTCTATGAAGTGAAAAATTAGGCTAAACATTTGTTAATAATAGTTTTTCTTTCGATTTCACCTAGTCAAAACTTGACTAAATGTTTTAACATAGAGGGGGAATCGAAACGAGGGTCGTGGTGTATGTGTGTGTGTGTGTGTGTGTCTGTCTGTGCGTGTGTGTGTGTAGAGCGATTCAGACTAAACTACTTGACCGATCTTTATGAAATTTGACATGAGAGTTCCTGGGTATGATATCCCCGGACGTTTTTTTTCTTTTTTTCGACAAATACTTTTGATGACGTCATATCCGGCTTTTTGTAAAAGTTGAGGCGGCACTGTCACACCCTCATTTTTCAATTAAATTGATTGAAATTTTTGTAAAGCAATCTTCGACGAAGGCCGGACTTCGGTATTGCATTTCAGCTTGGTGGCTTAAAAATTAATTAATGACTTTGGCCATTACAAATCTGAAAATTGTAATAAATTTTTTTTATATATAAAACGATCCAAATTTACGTTCATCTTATTCTTCATCATTTCCTGATTCCAAAAACATATAAATATGTTATATTTGGATTAAAAACAAGCTCTGAAAATTAAAAAAAATAAAAATTATGATCAAAATTAAATTTCCGAAATCGATTTAAAGGAACGGTAAGTGTCAATGTTTTCTTTAATTGTAAAAGTTGTATGTTCAATGGAATGGTAAGTCTGAACAAAATAATTACTTTATTTTGTTTTTAGCCAGTGAATGTGGATGCATCAAAATCTTGATAGACATTAAACAAATTCATGTTAGTGAAACTAGTACACATATTGCATCAATCTTTGGTTGAAATCGCAGGTACTTGCACGTTTCAGGTGCAAGAGATTCGACCTGATGAACTGGTGGTACAGTTCCTTCAAAGGAAACCGGAGGGGAACTACTATTGCTTTCCAGGGATCGATGATATTTCCTTAGTCCCTACATCTGATGCAACCATGATTCGTGACCCCACCTTCAATGCCAGGGGGCATTATTTCTTTTGAAATAAATTAATTAACTGCAAGTGGCAACTGTTCTATATGTAACCAATGCCTTTGGTTTATTGTCTTAACAATTGAATGAACCACTTTTGAACATTTGCATTCTTCATGTCAAACCTTATAATACATGTCTGGTTGTTCGTTTCCGAGTTACGTCGGTGATGAACTTTTCATTAATGTTTCTCTTTTTTGGGGCAAAGTTTGCTTGATTTTGTCCAGCTTTTTTTCTTTCTGTTCCTGTTTTAGTGTTTGGCATTTTACCTAAGAAGAATCTGGTTGCAAAATCAGCTTCATTTAGTAAAGTTTGTGGGAAAAAGCATAACCGTTTCTTTGTTACAAAAGGGATGTTTCCATGTTACATCGGTGACCATTTTGCATTCTTTTGGGATAACTTTCTAACATTTTGTCTTAGAGCAATAAATCTTTGTATATATGCTATTGTGAAGGTTAAATGTCAATAAGACTGAATGAATGCCATGTATCAACATGTTCTGATCAGGATATCATTAATTAATTTTCATTTTTGTATTGAAATTTTGACGAATGCATGGAACTTTGAAAAAAACATTATTTTGTTGTTTGCATGTAGTCATTTCATATTGAACTCTATAATGGCTTGTGATTCAACAATAATAACTGAATAAAAGTCGTTTTCAGCCTTATAAATGCAGTTTTTTTGTCATTTATTGTTTCCATGTTACACGGGTGATTTTGCACACATGGTCCAAATAATGCTCAATATATGGCAAACTAAAGGCAATAATGTAATATTTTTTCTTGTTTAAACTGAAAAGGTACACCCTGAGAAGTGTGTAAATAGTATTATCAAAGTTTTCTGGGAAGATTTTACTTTTGGTGATAATGTCACAAACAGAGGACGAGATTCTGAGACGCACCCTCATTTCAATGCTTGTTGTTCTCTCAGGTGCCAGGAGATTGGTTTTGTATAACTCTCGCTTGCTCCATTACACATGTCGTATGCATTTAGAGCGCTTACTTCCCTTTGGTAACATTTGATTTAGAAATTTCGTCTTCTTTACGGTCATAACATGTTGAAACAACCCCGTTTTTGAATAGACTAAAGAATGTTCCCAACAATTCTTTTTAACAACAACAAGAAGAGCAAACGCTCGATCGAGTCACTTTCGCAGTTCTGAATATTATATGAGGCATCAGATGGACAGGAAGAAATTGCTATTCACAACACAATGAGTCACGTTCACATAAAATTTGAGCCCGGTCACTTTTATAGTTTCCGAGAAAAGCCCAACGTTAAGTTGTGTGTTGCCGAACAGAAAAGGCTAGTTATCTCCCTTGTTTTTCTGATAACGTTTGTAAAAGGCTACAGATGTAAATACTTTGATGTAAAGAATAATCCTACAAAGTTTCAATCACATCCGATGAACTTTGTCAAAGATATAAAATGTCTAATTTTTCCTTTGACGCTGACCTGTGACCTTGAAAAAGGTCAAAGGTCAACGAAACCATCGTTAAAGTGTAGAGGTCATTGGAGGTCACGACTAAACAAAATATGAGCCCGATCGCTTTGATAGTTTCCGAGAAAAGTCCAACGTTAAGGTGGTGTCTACGGACGGCCGGCCGGACGGCCGGCCGGCCGGACAGACTAACACTGACCGGTTACATAGAGTCACTTTTTCTCAAGTGACTCAAAAATTGTAATTTCAGTTTACTTTTATTCTTTTTGAGGCATAGATATAATGAGAGAGCTAATAACGACAGCAGGGAATGATCATTTTGTAATGCCCCAAACAGCTTTCTAGTACTGTAGATGTACTACATCATATTAAAACAGTATGAAGATGATACACCCTCACAAGATCAGAATGATTGTGTAAGGCAGTTGGGAGAGGGGGGGGGAGGGGGGGGTTATAAATGCGCACAGCAGAGATGAATAAACTTTCAATAGTTTCCTCAATTGTTCCTTTATTTTTAAAGTTAACTTATTTAAAACAGAAGCATTCTGTTAGTGTTAGTATAACATTGAACCAATCTGGACAAATGGCTTGGACGGAGTATGGCACACACACACATGCACACAAACACAAACGCACGCACACACTCACATCAGAATTGCCCTTGGCTTGTATGAGCGTGTTTCCTTATTCACATCACATGTGTGTGTATATATGTGTGTGTGTGTATGCATGTGTACATGCATGAGTGTATATTGCATTTGTGTGCAGGTGTTCCTGTGTGTGTGTGTGTGTGTTTGTGTGTATGAGAACGTGTCTATGCATGCATGCATGTGTGTGGGTACTTTGCCTGAGAAACACTAGATTCTCTTTCTATTACTGATATTTTTGTCAAATTGACTGACACTATTTTTTTCACCTAATTTTAATTTCAAACTTTAACAAACACACCAACATCAACCGCCTTTCAATGCCTCTTTCAAGTTCAAAAGTAGTAAAATGATAAGTTACCAGTAAACACTTTCCAACAATGAGCTAAGCTTCTCTTGCAGTTGCATGTACCTTCATTAAGAACTTTTGTCAACTCAGCTACAATTAACAGATAATGCAGAGTATTTTACTTTCTTTTTTACTTGTACAAATTTAATTTCAACATGAGTATTCAATGGAAACAAAAGATGGTTTAACCATGCATTGACTCTAATTTATAACATAATTGTTACTCTGTACCCTTCAGAGTCACCCCAATCACAAAGTACGGCACTCAGCCCCACTACAAGAAGAACAGAACAAGAACAAGAAAACCGGCACGGTTGGCCTAGTGGTAAGGCGTCCGCCCTGTGATCGGGAGGTCGTGGGTTCGAACCCCGGCCGGGTCATACCTAAGACTTTAAAATTGGCAATCTAGTGGCTGCTCCGCCTGGCGTCTGGCATTATGGGGTTAGTGCTAGGACTGGTTGGTCCGGTGTCAGAATAATGTGACTGGGTGAGACATGAAGCCTGTGCTGCGACTTCTGTCTTGTGTGTGGCGCACGTTAAATGTCAAAGCAGCACCGCCCTGATATGGCCCTTCGTGGTCGGCTGGGCGTTAAGCAAACAAACAAACAAACAAACAAAACAAACAAACAAGAAGCTTTTTCCGCAATATAGCATAACAACCATTGGTATTTGTCATGATGTGGGCAGCATTCTTACATGCATACACTCCTTACAGATATGATAGTTATAAAAAGCAGCAAAAGAAAAGGAAATTAATTTCTACCATATACATCACACATGATAATTCTCAGACAGTTTAAAGCCGCAGTTTTGAAAGAATGTCTGCTATGTGCTACAGCGACTCGTTCCTCCAAGTCTGTTATCATTAGTTATCAACACCCAGCTTCCCTATGCCCACAGGCTAATTTACAGGTCGTCTCCAATTTCACACGAAGACACGAAAGTGAACGAAACAATGACTTCCCCTTTTTTCTCGGTCCAGTAATCAGAGATACCAACATACTACTGCTTATCTAAACAGTTCCAGAGACTTGTTGGATAGAGGGTGTGAGTGTCAGTTGCGCATCTGGAGGTCATTAATCAAATCTTCAGACTCGCAGAAAAATTCCTCCCAATCTTCGCCTTTTAACTCAAGAATTTACATACCAAGATATATATGTGAAATCTAGTATACTGATGTTACACACTCGTTGGATCAATATAAGCTTTTATGCAAATTACCACATGAAACATGAAGTACCTTCCACTGACAAAAAAACAACACAAACTTTGATCACAAATGTTATTCTTCAAGCTAACTCAAACAAACATACTAAACAAACACATCAAAACTGCTCATGAATAAAAGGAGTTATAGCTTTCAATTAAAGGCACAGAAAGCCTCCTGTAAACCATCACAGATACGGTCAGGCTTTTACACACAGTACAAACACCCTTTCATTTAAACACTCACCAATTGAGAACATTCTAGGTGCCCTCCGTAAAGAGCGAGCAATTTTCAAAGAATTTATTTTTGCGTGGTTTATCTTACCCCTGAGCCATCGTGAACCTGTGTGATCCAGTTTCCCTTTTTCACAATGTAGTCGTCAGTTAGTCATTTGAATGCGACTCGATGTGAGCTTATTTACAATAGCACGTTTTTATGCACGAAACAAACGGCTGTGGTTCACAAGAACTCTAGCGATGGCTTTTGACTGTTGAGAGGAACAGCGATATGCATAAACCGTCGTCTGCTACGACCCTTGCGTGACCCTGCTTCCGGGCTTTTCTTTTTTCAAACGTTCACAACTTTGAATTGTACTGATCTTGTCTTGATGAAAAAAGAATTCTTTTATGATTAAAGAATGTTTGTGTAACAAGCTGTCAATTTATTATTTAGATTTTAAAAGTTAGGTCTAGCGCAAAAACGCACCACGGTCCAAAAACATTTTGATAATCATCGATCCACGGCTATCGCCAGTTTACATCGATAGAATGAGACCCGAAGGGAAGTAACTCATGTTTGACCTGAGTTCAGGATGGGTCCAAAAAGTGTTCGAGACAATCTGCAAAATTAATTCTTTAAAACTTGCTCGCTCTTTACGTAGGGCACCTGGGATGTTCCCGTTTGGTGAGCGTTCAAATGGAAGGGTGTTTGTACTGTGTGTAAAAGCCTGACAGTATCTGTGATGGTTTACGGGAGGCGCACTGTCCGGGCGTGATTTCCGGTATTGAATATTCATAACAGCCGTCCAGCACCAAAACGAGGCGCCATTGTTGTAGCGGAGCAAGTCCACGAAAATAGATTCTTTGAAAATTTCTCACGTTCGACAGAAAGCAGCCAGGATGTTCCCGTTCGGTGAGCGTTCAAATGGAAGTATGCTTGTACTGTATGAGTATGTAGACGCTCGGGGAGCTCTGTGATGGTTTACGGGAGGCTTACTGTGCCTTTAAACACAGCTTCACAATAATTCAACTTACACAGCTTCACAATAATTCAACTTAACTAGTTTTCCCAAATATGCTACTTAGATAAATGTGATTTGAAGAACTGTGTATTTGAGACATTTGCAGAGCAAAGATTAAACTCTTTGGATTTTAACTAGCAAATGATGATAAGAGAGTAAAATATAATGTTAAAAGTCTCCATACATTTAATTTGCAGTAGCTGATTTGGAGAATAAAATTAATGTTGGTCTTTTTCACAATGCAATCTTTTCTCAAGTGTCAGAGCCTTTAAACTGCATAACAATAACAAAATCTGCAAGTTTTTTTCTCTCTCTCTTTCTCTTTTTATAACTGCAATCATCCCTCATTAATTAATAATATCAGCCACATCTCTCACAGGGTAAAGACCTTCCCTTGTATTTCTACATATATCACAATGTTTCAAAATAACTCATAAAGGAATGTTTGCATGCTTCTTCCAAGGGTTAGACTGCTTCTTGCAGGCGAGCATAACCAAGTCTTGATTGATGCGCATCCGGGTCGTGCGGGGTTCGATGATGTCATCCACAAATCCTGCAAGCAGAAGGGATAGGATTCAATTTCACAATTATTTCCACGGTTGTAACATTTCTTGGATACAGTGGAACCCCTCTTATTAGACCACAAGCACAAACTACACACACATGGACATACACACACACACATCTACACACACAAATATGCATGCGCACACACACACACATGTACTCACTCACACACACACACTGTGGCAAGTACACACATGCATGCATGCATGCACACACACTCAAACGCACCCCCCCCACACACACACACACACACACACATGAACTCACACAAACACACACACTCAAACGCACCCCCCCCCCCACACACACACACACACATGAACTCACACACACACACTCAAATGCACTCACACACACATGCACTTTCTCTCTCTCGCACACACATACACACACATACACACACACACCCACACAGCATACCTCTGACAGCTGCAGGGAAGGGGTTGGCAAATTTTTCCACATACTCTGCCTCCTGCTCCCCCTGGTTGCTACTCCCTCTGAAGATGATAGACACTGCTCCCTGCAACAGGGGTAACAAATAATACAATGGTTAAAGGCACAGTCAGCCTCCCGTAAACCATCAAAGACACTCTCAGGCTTTTACACACAGTACAAACACCCTTTCATTTAAACACTCACCGCTTGAGAACATCCTAGGTGCCCTACGTAAAGAGCGAGCAATTTTCAAAGAATTTATTTTTGCGTGGCCAGCCGGATTGTTTATTTTACCCCTGAGCCATCGTGAACCCATGTGATCCAGTTTCCTTTTTTTCACAATTTAGTCGTCAGTTTGTGATTTCAATGCGACTCGCTGTAAACCCATCTGCAATAGCACGTTATTGTGTATCTCTGAATCTAAAACGCAACAAACGGCTGCGAGTCACACGAACTAGAGCGATGGCGGTTGACCGTTCAGAGGAACTGGTGCCTGTCGTCTGCTATGAGAAAGATGTTTTGCGTGACACGTTTCCGGGCTTTTCTTTTTTCAAACTTTCAAACCTTCGAATTGTACTGATCTTGTCTTGATGAAAAACGAATTCTTTTATGATTTAAGAATGTTTGTGTAACAAGCTGTCAATATATTATTTAGATTTTAAAAGTTAGGTCTAGCACCAATTGTGATACTGAACAATCCGGCTGGCCACGCAAAAATTAATTCTTTGAAAATTGCTTGCTCTTTACGTAGGGCACCTAGGATGTTCTCAAGCGATGAGTGTTTAAACGAAAGGGTGTTTGTACTGTGTGTAAAAGCCTGACAGTATCTGTGATGGTTTACGGGAGGCTTAGTGTGCCTTTTAACAGGTATAAATTATTTTTTTTGAACACCAAGAAGGTAAATTCATAGAATGTTAGCAGTATATCTTTCTGACTGGACACTGTAACAGTCAAAGAAAACCAAAGAATGCGAACAGCTGTTCAGAATTTTAGGGCCCGGTAGCTCAGTTGGTAGAGCACTGGACTTGTGATCGAAAGGTCGCAGGTTCGAATTCGGGCCGGGACGGACACGGGTCAACTTTATGTGCAGACCCAGAGACGGAAGCCATGTCCCACCCCCGTGTCATCACAATGGCACGTAAAAGACCTTGGTCATTCTGCCATAAACGCAGGCGGCTGAATACACCTAAACACGCAGACACCTGGGTAGCACGACTCCGTTGCTGCTAGCTTTCCACTGGGAGGAAGCGACCCGAATTTCCCAGCGATGGGACAATAAAGTAATGAGAAATGAGAGAAAGTCTGCAATTTGATAGCAAGCAAAATGGGTAACATGTGCATTTATTGCAAGTATTAGTGCTCTAAAAAAAAGAGCAAACACCAAATGAAGAATTAGCTCCCTTGAATCCTTTCCCAACAGGCAGCTTACCAATTCAAGGCAGAGCAGAGGTATACAAGGTACCTTTGGTTCTGTCAGGGCAGATATCACCTTTCATCAGATATCTTGCAACAGACGGACTTACTGTGCAAGTTATCAGGCATGCATGTATCTTACGGTTTTCTGCGACAGTACACATCTAAAATGTGTCTTTAGTATCTAAGTAAACATTTTTACTATCGACACGAGCAGTTTTAGGAGAATTAACCCCTCACTGTGCATGCGACTGGTCATTTAACAGTCAGTTTTGGCAACTGTAAAGGCCAACATTCTGAGGTAATGGCATGCGACTGGTCATTTAACAGTCAGTTTCGGCAACTGTAAAGGCCAACATTCTGAGGTAATGGCATGCGACTGGTCATTTAACAGTCAGTTTCGGTAACTGTAATTGTAAAGGCCAACATTCTGAGGTAATGGCATGCTGACAACAGATGTGGTTCTGGTTTCTCGTGTCTCAACTACACCGGGTGTCGCTGACAATATGCTGCGTAGTTCTCCCAACGTCATAAGCCTAGGTAACCTTGGCAACTATCAGGCATGGGAATTGAAAAAAGTAAAAAAGGCTGAACATTTGTAAGTAAGCTCAAAGTGGACGGCACAAAGCGCCTAGCCTTGCTAGGGGGTCTGGGGCATACTCCCACGCTAAAAATGTTCTCCAAAGAACCCAAATTGTGCAATTTGGTGTCATCTGAGCTCCAAGTTTGCCATTAAATTCAGTTTTCAGAACCATTTTTACCTCCCCCATTTATTTTTTCGGCGGACACTTTAGCTTTTACGGCGGAACAAAATAAAAATTCGGCGGAAATTTGCCTTTCGGCGGACAATTCCCATGCCTGAACTATTGTGTGGCTCCAAGCAAAATTATTTGCTTTCCAGAGATGCTCCAGTACACCAAACAGCCAAAGTTTTAGAGTGTGTGTCAGTATTTTAATGATTTTGTTCATGTAACAATCATGACAACTATGAAGATGTTTATTTGACTACAATGTTTTGTTCTAACATTCATCAGTTTAACTTTTCGTAACACCCCCATTCCACACAACCGTTCTAGGTCCCGTTCCCGTATCGACCAAGGAACGGTGCGGGCACGGGAGGGATCGGGAGGGAACCGCAATGGAATGTAAATGATCGTTAACGGAACTGCTTTGAACGGTAGGGACGGTTGAGTTTGGGCTGCATGTTCAAAATTTCAGCCATTCCACTCCCGATCAGAATGAACGGTAATGGAACCATAACCCATCGGTAACGGAATGCTTGGATCGTTAAAGGAACTTAAAACAACGGTAACGCAACGGTAGCGCTTTCACACACTGAGTTGTCATACCCACATTCCACACAACCGTTCTTGGTCCCGTTCCCGTACCGACCAAGGACGGTTGCCACTATGGTCAGACGCTGCTCAAAGATGCCAAAAACGGCCGTTTGCGCAGCGTTCCATTGTTGTGGCAGCCGTCCTTGGTCGGTACGGGAACGGGACCTAGAACGGTTGTGTGGAATGGGGGTGTAACTGATTCTACAAAGGTCAGTTCAAGGTGAACAATAAAATGAGAGATATGACCTTGGCTCCCATGACAGCAACTTCAGCAGTTGGCCAGGCATAGTTGACATCACCTCGCAGATGCTTGGAACTCATGACATCATAGGCACCACCATAAGCCTGAAAAAAGATCAAACAAACAAATTGTAGGATAAAAAAAGCACTCCATGAGCATGGCAGGTTTCAGGCAAAAAGATATGTGTGGGCACAAACAAGGTGAGAAAGTATTGCATTTACCTCATGCCATTCATTTTGAGATACATGTACAAAGTAACTGCTATAGCACAAGGTGCATAGAGAATAAAATAAACAAATTCTGAAAACAACTCTGTGTGATCTTAATGGATGGTGGAAGGGTTCCCAGAGTTTCCTGGGAAATTTTCAAGCAAACAAACCAACATGACATCGTGGACCAATCACTAGCCAGCAACGTGTCTCCACACATCGGCAATGAATACATTTCAGCCATTCCACTCCCGATCAGAATGAACGGTAATGCAGCTCTGCTATGCATATTTTTTTTAAATAAAAGAGCATGCAAATGAACAGACAGTGCACAAAACACAGATGGGGGGTTCATTTTCACTAGCATGTCAGCCGTTTGCATAATCTCACTGTAGGCAAGGGTAAGCAACACTTGAAAGCCCTAAAAACGCAACAGAGTTATATCTGAACATCGTCTATTTGTGTATGCAGCTGAAAGAGCATACCTTACATTCATTTATTTTCTTTCTTTCTGTTTAGAACTACAATTTTTTTTGCTTTTCTGCACCTCTGTAACCAAATGTATGGTGTATATGACTACATGTGTACAAGAATTCACTTTTACATTGATACTTGAGTCAACCTAATGAGTAAACACTTGAAGAAGTTCAAACACACCCTCTGATCATATGAGAACAGCACAGTGTGCAAGAACAATGAAAGTCAGCATATGCATGCACGAAGAGACTTGACAAAGCAACAACAACATCGTGTGTCACCAGTAGGGCCCATTTAAACAACATTACAGTCAAATCTGCCCTAGCGACCACCTTTCAATAACGACAGTCTGCAAACCCAAAGGAACCCCGTAGAGTTGTTTTTATGTCCATAACGACTACTTTAGGTAAAGTGCTGTTCACACGGCAGACTTGCAACCAACTTGTGACCAACTTTCAAGCGATTTTAGTCAGCGGCAAGTCAAATTAAAATCGCTGCCCATGTGAACAGCACAAAGTCGCAAACTAGTTTTAAGCGGTGAGTCTCGCCAGACTTAGTCTTTCGGCATTGTCCGGTTGACCTCGTTTTTTTTCCGGCGAAGGGAAGGCTAGAGCCACAGAGATGTATACGTCTATATTTAACTCAGTTGCTAGAGCTAACCAATCAGTACGCGCGATAAGAAAAGTCTGGTGCGAGTTGCTGGCGAGTCACGGCTGAGTCGGACAGTGCTCAACTGGGTTTTGGAGTCTGGCGCGAGTGGCTGGCGAGTCTGGCGCAAGTCGCTGGGGCTGTTCACATGGCAGACTTTTCGCCAATTCGGCCTCAACAACTCAGGAGCGATTTTCAAACGACTAAAGTTGGTCACAAGTTGGTTGCAAGTCTGCCATGTGAACAGCACTTAAGTCCCTTGCATGATCGTTACAGACAGGGTCGACTGTATAAAAAGAGTGATCACAAGTTGCAGATAGTCTGGGGGCCTGGGTAGCTCAGGGGGTAGAGCACTGGACTTGTGATCCTAGGTCGCCGGTACCAATCCAGGCCGGGATGGACACGGGTCAACTTTATGTGCAGACTCAGAGGTAGTATCCATGTCCCATCCCCGTGTCACCACAGTGGCACTTAAAAGACCTCCATCATTCTGCCATAAGTGCAGGTGGCTGGTTACACCCAAACAAGAATACAACTGGGTATATCATCTAAAGTCGGGGTAACACCCGGGAACATGCCCCTAATGCCGTAATGGTTTTGCCATGGCGTAAACATTAAATTTCTCTCTTGCAGATTGTCTACCTTTCTGGTGATGACTGTAATTTTGGGCACAGTTGCCTCAGCAAAGGCGTAAAGCAGCTTGGCTCCATGGCGAATGATGCCACCGTACTCTTGAGAAGTGCCTGTTCAACAAAATAAGAAAACATTGTTCAGCACACAAATTACTTTGGTTTTGTCTACAGACATTCAAAGAGGGGAACAAGCACTCAACCTTCTACAGCATTCTACAGGTGACCATCTCTTTGTGCGGTTTCCAAATAAAGAGCACAAGCAAGCAAACGACGAGTGTTTGTGTCACAATCAAGCTGGACTGTCACAGAAAAGTAAAGTAAATTTGAACAAGTCATGTAAGGCGAAAATACAACATTTAGTCAAGTAGCTGTCGAACTCACAGAATGAAACTGAACGCAATGCAACACAGCAAGACCGTATACTCGTAGCATCGTCAGTCCACCGCTCATGGCAAAGGCAGTGAAATTGACAAGAAGAGCGGGGTAGTAGTTGCGCTGAGAAGGATAGCACGCTTTTCTGTACCTCTCTTCGTTTTAACTTTCTGAGCGTGTTTTCAATCCAAACATATCATATCTATATGTTTTTGGAATCAGGAACCGACAAGGAATAAGATGAAAGTGTTTTTAAATTGATTTCAAAAATTTAATTTTGATCATAATTTTTATATTTTTAATTTTCAGAGCTTGTTTTTAATCCAAATATAACATATTTATATGTTTTTGGAATCAGAAAATGATGGAGAATAAGATGAATGTAAATTTGGATCGTTTTATAAAAAATTTTATTTTTACAATTTTCAGATTTTTAATGACCAAAGTCATTAATTAATTTTTAAGCCACCAAGCTGAAATGCAATACCGAAGTCCGGGCTTCGTCGGAGATTACTTGACCAAAATTTCAACCAATTTGGTTGAAAAATGAGAGCGTGACAGTGCCGCCTCAACTTTCACGAAAAGCCGGATATGACGTCATCAAAGACATTTATCAAAAAAATGAAAAAAACGTCTGAGGATATCATACCCAGGAACTCTCATGTCAAATTTCATAAAGATCGGTCCAGTAGTTTAGTCTGAATCGCTCTACACACACACACAGACAGACAGACAGACACACATACACCACGACCCTCGTCTCGATTCCCCCCTCTATGTAAAATGTAAACAAGTCGCGTAAGGCGAAATAACTATATTTAGTCAAGCTGTGGAACTCACAAAATGCAACTGAACGTAGTCCGCCGCTAGTGCAAGTGACGAGCCTGTTTGGCGTGGTAGCGGTTGCGGTGTGCTTCATAGCACGCTTTACTGTACCTCTTTTCGTTTTAACTTTGTGAGCGTGTTTTTTATCCAAACATATCATATCTATATGTTTTTGGAATCAGGAACCGACAAGGAATAAGATGAAAGTGTTTTTAAATTGATTAAAAAAATTTTGATCATAATTTTTATATTTTTAATTGTCAGAGCTTGTTTTTAATCCAAATATAACATATTTATATGTTTTTGGAATCAGGGAATGATGAAGAATAAGATGAACGTAAATTTGAATCGTTTTATAAATTAATTTTTTATTTTTACAATTTTCAGATTTTTAATGACCAAAGTCATTAATTAATTTTTAAGCCACAAAGCTGAAATGCAATACCGAAGTCCGGCCTTCGTCGAAGATTGCTTGGCCAAAATGTCAATCAATTTGATTGAAAAATGAGGGTGTGACAGTGCCGCCTCAACTTTTACAAAAAGCCGGATATGACGTCATCAAAGGTATTTATCGAAAAAAAGAAAAAAACGTCCGGGGATATAATTCCCAGGAACTCTCATGTCAAATTTCATAAAGATCGGTCCAGTAGTTTGGTCTGAATCGCTCTACACACACACACAGACAGACAGACAGACACACATACACCACAACCCTCGTCTCGATTCCCCCCTCTACGTTAAAACATTTAGTCAAAACTTGACTAAATGTAAAAAGAAGAGTTTGCTATATGGAAACATAGAATGTCACCACAAAGTATTCCACATTTTATTTATCACATACACACTTGTAAGAAGCAAGTTTGAAAATAAGTGAGGTACTAATTAAATATCTTAATATTTGAAAAGTAAACACACACACACAGACACACACACAACACACACACACACACACACACACACACACACACACACACACTTGAGAAACTGACCCGGCAGAAACCCAGGTACATCAACAAAGGTGATAATTGGAATATTGAAGGCATCACAGAATCGAACGAAGCGAGCTCCTTTCACTGAAGAATTGATGTCCAAACAACCTGCATTCAACACACAATGAGTTCATCTTTAACACATTGAAAGCCAATTACATTAGACCAATAATTATTATCAAATATATTGCATTTCTTGTAATGCCAGCACTTGTCAGATTCTCTAACTTTAAAAAAATCTGTATCTAAAATATCACGATCATAACCTATGCAGTCAAGGAATAAAAACATACAAATTGACAATTTAGCTAACATACCAGGCATTTTACAGTAAACATAGGATTTTGTTTTCTTTTAGCCTAACATATCATACACACTATTTTTTTTAGCAGTATCCAGAATGGCCTCGTTGCAAATAATTCCAGACTACGCAACTGTTCCCGAATCTAACGTTACCTGCTGCAACTTTGGGCTGGTTGCCAACAACACCCACTGTGCGACCATCCATGCGGGCAAAGCCGACCACGATGTTGCGGGCATAATCTGGCATGATCTCAAAGAACTCATTGTTGTCCACTATCTGCAACAGACAATGCATAGATAGCACTGGGTGTGTCTGGTACATTTGCAGAACAGAGCTAGGCTCTAATATTTGCCACTCTGAAAAAAATGCATGAGCTGAAAACAGTACACGTACAATGTACCTTTTAATCACCCCTCCTCTTCTTGCCCTCCCCTCTCTGCCCCCCCCCCCCCCCCCCCCAATAAAACCACTCTCTTTCCCTAACCACAACCTGCCTTTTCTTCCCTTCTTCACTGCTATCCCACTGTTCCTCACACAAATTTAATAATAATAATAAAATAATAAATTCTCTGCTGTTTTCTACCCTACTATAAGCAGGCAGGTTATCCAAGGTTTCCTCATGTTATACTTTTGCAATGATTATTTTTAAAGTGCCTGAATTAAAGCAAACAGTACATCTCATCTTGTTCAACATGTTCACTCTTCTACAAACAAATCTAAACAGAGGCAACCATTATCAGCCAGTGGTCAGGGTTTGCCTCAACTTCAAGGGGTGCAACCCTTCCACAACCCATAACCAACAACCCCCCAAAAGACAAAAATAACTAAGTAATCAGCAAACCCTGTCAATACATTATGTGACCTACTCCAAGAACAACATCTTTCATGTCATAGGCTGCTGTTGTTTCCAGGGGAACCACATCTACACATTGTGTGACCTACGGTACCCCAAGAACAACATCTTTCATGTCATAGGCTGCTGTTGTTTCCAGGGAAACCACATCTACACATTGTGTGACCTACCCCAAGAACAACATCTTTTATGTCATAGGCTGCTGTTGTCTCCAGGGGAACCACAGTGTCCAGGCCTGGTACCTCTCGGTCCCTGCAGAAAATAAAAATAAGCGTTGCATTTCAATGCTTGTTATTCTCTCAGCTGCCAGGAGACTGCATGGTTCCGCATAGCTCCCAGTCACATGAGTCTCTAATTGCACATGCTGCATGCATTCAGAGCACTAACTTACCTTTGTTTCACAGATGATATACATGTCCACAGTCTTAAAAGCAGGTTGCACTGTATATGCATTCACTCGTCACAGTGGAACTCCCCTTTTGAGACACTCCTAGTCTTTCGGCTGAGACGAAAAACCAAGGTCCCTTCGTGTACACTACGATTGACAAAAGGGTCTTTCCTGGCAAAATTGTATAGGCATAGATAAACAAAATTTCCACCAAAATACCCGTGTGACTTGGAATAATAGGCCGTGAAAAGTAGGATATGCGCCGAAATGGCTGCGATCTGCTGGTCGATGTGAATGCGTGATGTATTGTGTAAAAATTTCCATCCCACACGGCATAAATAGATCCCTGCGCCTTGAGTCCGAGTCTGGAGATACGCGCGCGATATAAGACTTCATATAATAACTCCTTTGCTGCCATCATTGTGTGCAATGGCGGTGGCAGCGTTGTCGTTGTCAACAACAACAACAACAACACCACCACCACCACTAATACCACCACCGCCATTCCCATACAATTTATCTTGCCAATCCTCTCTGCACAGCACTTATGATCACAGCGAATACTCACCATGGATCGTCACATCTGCGGACGGGAGAGGCATCTTCGTTGCTCAGTGGCAGAAAATTGAAGAAGTCTCGCAACTGTAGCAGGGCGTCAATATCATCCTCAAAGGCCTTGTGGGCAACACCTAGCGAATAATAGCAACACACAACAAAACACCACTTGTCAATGAAGGCATTAGAAGGCTTTAGTGTGTATGTGGCAGTGACTTATGGGAAGCTTGTATAAATGTTCACTGGAAAATGAGAAGAGAGTCAGGGTAGGTAATGTGGTCAGTGGTTTTATTACTGAGGGCCTTCCTGTGCAACTTCACAGAGGAAAATTAAAAATTTTAATAATAAATTTTCATTTGATTAATATACTTACCCAACTCACATATAGCAATTAACCCATAGTTCAGTGCTGATATCGCTGTACGCGTCCCCTTAGCAACAAGGAAGACGCCTCTAAAAAAGAGTGACCGAGACCCGTAAGGGTATCCAAGCCAGCCCGTAAGGGAGGCTGCCTTCCATATGCGCGCGCATATGCCGCCATCTTGTCATTCTACACGAAGCCCAACTCACTACTTTTTTAGACCCCCATACCCCCCACAGCGGGGAGGCGGGAGGGAATAAACGATGTGAGTTGGGTAAGTATATTAATCAAATGAAAATTTATTATTAAAATTTTTAATTAAATTACATATCTTACCCAACTCACATATAGCAGATTGCTACTATAGGAGGAGGGTACTTACCAACTTAAGACCGCAGGACCTGCCCTGCAGCCACGAGAGCAGGCAAAGCCGCACTGCCATCTTGCCGCCTTGCCGCAATGTCTCTCAAATAAAAATTGATGAACACGTCCTCAGATTTCCAATAAGCCGCCGCCAGGACCTCTGATAGGCGCCCTGAGCGAAGCACGGCCACAGAAGACGCCCAAGCCCTCGCTTCGTGCGTCCTGGCTGACGTAAGAGGAAGCACCGCCCTGACCTCGCCAGACTGGCGTTGCCACCATCCATACGCTTGCTTAATGGTCAGTGAAACCCATTTAGTCAAGGTGACCTTCGAGATATCCTTCGCCCGCACAGTGTTGAGGGATATAAACAATAATTTCTGAGTTTCCGAGCGAATCGGCGAAGACCTAGACAGGTAGCTGCTTAACGCCCTGACAGGACAATTTGACAGATCAGGGTCTCCAGGAGCGAGTATATCGCTCAAGGGTGGAATACGAATGCAAGGCGAAGCCTGACCGGGCTTTTGATTTTTAGCGAGAAAATTAGACGTAAATCTCAAAGAGTAGGAGCCATCCCTCTCCAGGGAAATATCTTTAGCGAGACCAGAAAGTGCGTGCACCTCGCTACCCCTCCTAGCCGTGGCAAGCAAGACCAAAAACAGAGTTTTTCTCGTCAAATTAGGTAAACTAGCCAACCGGAGAGGCTCAAAGTCCTCCGATGCAAGGAAACGGAGAACCACAAACAGATCCCAAGCAGGGAGCTGTGATCTTGAGAGCGCTGCGTCAAGGGCAGCTCCCTTAAGCACGCTTGAAATGACACCGTCAAGATTGATCTTGCGACCGAGCTGTCTAAGAGTGGAAGAAATCGCAGACCTTCTAACTCGCAGTGACGAAGGAGAGACCCCCCTACTAGCCAACCAAGAGAGGTGGTTGGCTACCTCCATGGACCTTGGGGAAAGATGTTGAACCTTATTCTCAGAGCACCACTTGGCCCATGCAGCCCAATGAGAAGAGTACACGGAGCTAGTTGAGTCTCTGTGTGCTTTCTGTACCAGTTTCAGAGTTGTGGCCGAGGCCCCGGCACGACGCAGAGCGATTCTGACAGAATCCAGCCGTGAAGCTGCAACGCTTGCGGATTCTCGTGCGGGACCCCTGACCTGGGCTGTAACAGGTCGCCCCTTCGAACGCCTAGAGGAATGGGTGGGCGCACTGCCAGCCGCAGAAGGTCCGGATACCAGTGCTGGCTGGGCCAAAGAGGAGCAACCAGCACCAGCGCTGGTTTTTCCAGATCCACTTTCCTTACCACCTTCCCAAGCAGGCAAAACGGAGGAAAAGCGTAAGCCTGCAGATTTGACCAATCCAGATCCAACGCGTTCACCGCCCACGCCAGAGGGTCCGGGAACGGTGAGACGAAAAGGGGAAGCCTGGTGGAGAATCTCGTTGCAAACAGATCTATGCAAGGCTTGTCTACTTGAACCCAAAGACGGTCCAACGCCTGGTGGGAGAGGGTCCATTCTGAATGCAGAACCTTGTCCCCCCGACTGAGGGCATCCGCCAAAACATTGAGCGTGCCCTTCAGGTACTTCGCTGAGAGAAGTATGTTGTGCGAGCTGCACCAAACCAACAGACGGCAAGCGCTCTCCGACAGCTTCTGCGAGCGTGTGCCCCCCTGCCGATTTATGTAAGCGGCCACAGTCGTATTGTCCGTGTGGACTTGAACATGACTGCCCCCCAGAAGCGGCAGGAAAGCCTGTAGACCCAGAGACACAGCCTCCAGCTCCAGCACGTTTATGTGCTGAGGAGCTAGGGAGAGATCCCACAGACCGGAGGCTGTCTGATCGGCCAGATGAGCACCCCAGCCTGTCATGGATGCATCTGTAACAAGAATGTTCTCCGGCGCCGGAGGAACGATCGGAACACCCTGAGAGACCCAGGGGAGCAGCCAAACACTTGTAGTGTTGCTGAACCAACTCCCCAGTCCTATGCGAACATTCCAGCCCTGAGAGGCTTGGTCCCACTGCCTCCTCAAAGCCGCCTGAAACGGCCTCTTGTGGACCCTGCCTAGAGGCACAAGGGGAGCCATCGATTCCATCTGCCCCAGTAGGGAGGACAACTCCCGGGCCGTGGACACACTCTTTCCTATCAACAAGCGAACCAAGTTCTGAAGCTTGTCCACCCTCTTTTGAGAGGGACGGACTAACCACTCCACCGTATCGAAATCCATGCCCAGGTAAGTGAAGCGCTGGGATGGTTCTAACTCTGACTTCCCTAGATTGACTGTAAAGCCCAGCTGAGCCGCCAGGTCGAGAACCCTCGCAGTCTGAGTTCTGCACATGTACTGGTCCTGATGCAGATTCAACCAATCGTCTAAATACGCCCGTAGGCGTACCCCCTCTTGTCTGACAAGGGAGCAAAGCTGGCGAACGACCAGCGTGAAGATCCAGGGGGCCAGGGAAAGCCCGAAGGGGAGTGCCCGAAATTGAAACACTTTCTCGCCCCACAGAAAGCGCAGCCATTTCCTGTCTTGAACATGCATGAGCACATGGAAATACGCGTCGGTGAGATCCACCGACGTGGCCCAATCTCCCGGACGCAGAGCTTCCCTTACAGAGAGTGGAGTCTCCATGACAAACTTGACTACCCGTAGGTATTTGTTCAGGGTGGACAGGTCCAAAACAGGCCTCCAAGCCCCTGAGGCTTTGGGCACCACGAACAGCCTGCCGTAAAAGCCGAGGGACTCTCGATCTCGAACTTCCTCTATCGCACCCTTCAGAAGTAGGGAAGCCACCTCCGCATGAACGGCTGACTTGGCTTCCGGGTCCACGGGATATCTGAAAGGCGGAGGTATCCTGGACAGAGGTGCCTTCCCCTCTGCCCAGAGGAGACGGAATCCCGAACGCACTATTCCCAAAATCCACCGGCTGGACACCAGGCGTGTCCAGGCGGCCAAGGCCCTGGAGGGGCCACCCGCCGCCACCACGGCGGGGGTTACTGGGAATAGTGGCTCGGGAGACCCTCATTGGGGGTGAGGCTTGTGCCCCGACCCCCGAGAACCCCCAAAGGAGCCTCTCTTCTGGTAAGGCGCGCCTCGCCCCCTACCCCGAAAAGAGGTGGACTGATTTGCATCTTGCCCCCCCCAGACGAAGAAGGCTGAGCCTTACTCTGGGAGGTAGGCTTGCTCTGAACCTTCTGAAAGCCGTGGTGAGCAATCCTTGCAATAGCCAGATCCCTAGCGTCCTGGGTTTCCTTCTGCAAAGCGTCCAAAGAGGAAGTACCCAGCAGCGACCCTTCCGTAAAAGGAGATACCTTAAGTCTGTCAATGGTACCCCTGTCTCGGATCTTAGAACCCGCCAAAAAGGCAGTTCTGCGGGAATGCACAGCATGCCCGTAAAGCCTGGCTGACAAGCTCAATTGTTCCTGAGAGACCTTGGCCAGCGTCGCCAACAGAGTTGTCACATCCTCCTGGGAGGCGTCGTAACGGAACTCAAACGGGTCTAACGATGAAGCGATAGACCTAGACAAAGAGCGTTGGAGAGAACTAGAGACGGAACCCAACTCGAGCAGAGATCTACCCGTCTCCTCCAAAGCCTGAAGAGCAGACTCCGTGTAAGGGACTGTTCTATCCCTGGCATACCCGTCCTCCCGCAGAGAAAGCAGTTCCGGAGTCACCGGTAGAACTGATCTCGGCAAAGCGAAAGAGTCAAGTAGAGCGACGGGACGAACCAACAGTTTAGAGCTCTTTGAGAGCGCAGAACAAGGAACGTGCTGACCCGCTTTAGCCAACCAGGGGCCCACCACCTCCGGCGCCTCCCCATGCTGTGACAGCAGCGGAAAGGCATCGGACATAGCTCGACCTTTCGCAAAAACCTTCGACATCTCGACCGCCACAGAGGGGGACTCCCGGAATCGGAACGAACTTTTCGGTTCCTTAGCACTCCTGAAATCCCCTAAGGCAGAAGGAGGATGGACAAACTGAGATTTGTTCACCGCCACCTCCTCCTCGAGATATTTCGAAGCCACTCCAGCCGCCAGAGCCACCGCATCTGGCAGCTGCCGTGGCAAAAAGAATCCAGCACCTTCAGCCTGAGAGGCGGCACCGTCATCCAGGTAGCCTTCGTGCCCTTCCGTGCACTCCGGAGGCTGGTCCCCGTACTGACTAACAGAGTCAAGTCCAGAGCCAGCCATACTACCACCAACTTCCTGCCCCCTGGGCGGAAGCAGATGCCCTTCAACCTGACCACAGTCTACTGACGAGGCGGGAAGAATAGGAACATCTGTTCGCTTGTCAGGGCCCTTAGCACCCACTGACACCCCGACTAAGCGGTGGATATCAGCCGATGTTTCAGAACTTTCACCTGGGATGAGACCCGAGGCTACTCCCTCAAGACAACGCTCACGTGGAGTGCACATACCTTGTGAAGAAGAACGGACACCGGCCGGAGACCCCACGGGAGCCTGAGAGATCCCATCCTGAGACGCATGCACGTCCGCCCTCGTAACAGTAGCAGAGGGAGGCAAACGCACACTGGCCAGCGACGACGTACCCCCGACACCTGCCGGCAGCGCACGTATCTCCGCCTTAGTTGACGAAACTTCAGCCGCTAAGGCCGAAACCTGAGAGCTTAATGTCAAAAGCAAAGAAGCAAAATCCGCAGATGCAAGCCCAGAACCTACAGGCGAGACATCCCCTACAACATGCTTAACCCCGAGCAAGGGCTTCTCCGTAGGTTTAGCAGACGAACCGGAAACTCCGGGCACGCCAACAACAACATCACTACATTTTTTGGATTCTGAACCCGAAAGAGACACGGGCGTATCGCCGTGCGTTTTAGAACTTCTAGAACTTCTAGAACTTTTCTTAACAGGAGAGGGCGAAGCAGCTACATGTTTAGATGTTGACCTCTTCCCGTCCGCATTGTCGGCCATGATGAAAACAACTC
Source organism: Littorina saxatilis (assembly GCF_037325665.1). NCBI lineage: Eukaryota > Metazoa > Mollusca > Gastropoda > Littorinimorpha > Littorinidae > Littorina > Littorina saxatilis. Next base: position 17,044,342 of record NC_090257.1, on the reverse strand, counting down.
ACAAACAAATTTGGAAAAAATTTTGTAAGTCCGAAAACAAGCCAACAATGCCGCCAAAATTCAGGTAAAAAATGGAAAGATCTCACCTCAACAGCAAATGCGAAGTCCGGAGACAAGAAGACACCAAGGGGAACACAAACCAGGTCTGGAAGACCAAGCAAGTAGGCTGAAAACACAGCCGGAGCGTACCAAACACGACCAGCTCCACTGAGCGCTGAGAGTAGAATGACAAGATGGCGGCATATGCGCGCGCATATGGAAGGCAGCCTCCCTTACGGGCTGGCTTGGATACCCTTACGGGTCTCGGTCACTCTTTTTTAGAGGCGTCTTCCTTGTTGCTAAGGGGACGCGTACAGCGATATCAGCACTGAACTATGGGTTAATTGCTATATGTGAGTTGGGTAAGATATGTAATTTAATTGCTACCATACATTTGCATGGACATTGATGCAGAACAGTGGTACTGCCCTTTTAAGACAACCATAAATCTGAGAAAATTAGGTCTTTAACTCGATGGCGTCTTGAAAATGGAGGTACTTTTACAGAGCTTGAAAACAAAAAGTCTGAGAAAACAGGGTCTTGAAAAGGGGGAATTTTAAATTGGGGGCTCTTAAACGAAGTTTCCACTGTAGTGTTACACCATCCCTCTCCTCCCCTGCTTAAAACAGAAGACCCATCAACTTTAGAGAACGTACAGAGCAACCTATATCACCACTTCCCATCAATGTTTGCTGTGTCTTCCCACTGTATACCTGAAGTGGTGGTATGTGTCTTTGCTCCACCCAGCTCCTCTTGTGTAACATCTTCGTTGGTCACTGACTGTAACATACGAAAACACACACAATAAATGATCAGAATTAGAACTCTCCCATTTCCATGTAAATATATGCTCCCACTGGTAGCCTGCACAGCAAACAAAATCTTGTTCATGTTGTGCTTCCAAGAAGGCAGAAAGGAAAAGAAATAAAAAGGAAAGAAAACACAATAGAGCGCTCAAAGATTACAACACGAGTCCGAACGCGATCAATAACAGCATCACATTATCACAAAATGTGTATATTATTAAAAACAAGTCACGTAAGGCGAAATTACTACATTTAGCCAAGCTGTGGAACTCACAGAATGAAACTGAACGTAGTCCGCCGCTAGTGCAAAAGGCAGCGAAAGTGACGAGCCTGTTTGGCGCGGTAGCGATTGCGCTGTGCTTTACCGACTGTACCTCTCTTCGTTTTAACTTTCTGAGCGTGTTTTTAATCCAAACATATCATATCTATATGTTTTTGGAATCAGGAACCGACAAGGAATAAGATGAAATAGTTTTTAAAACGATTTCGAAAATTTAATTTTGATCATAATTTTTATATTTTTAATTTTCAGAGCTTGTTTTTAATCCAAATATAACATATGTATATGTTTTTGGAATCAGAAAATGACGAAGAATAAGATGAAATTGTTTTTGGATCGTTTAATAAAAAAATAATTTTAATTACAAGTTTCCGATTTTTAATGACCAAACTCACTCATTAGTTTTTAAGCCACCAAGCTGAAATGCAATACCAAACCCCGGCCTTCGTCGAAGATTGCTTTGCCAAAATTTCAATCAATTTAATTGAAAAATGAGGGTGTGACAGTGCCGCCTCAACTTTTACAAAAAGCCGGATATGACGTCATCAAAGGTATTTATCGAAAAAAAGAAAAAAACGTCCGAGGATATCATACCCAGGAACTCTCATGTCAAATTTCATAAAGATCGGCCCAGTAGTTTAGTCTGAATCGCTCTACACACACACACAGACACACACACACACACACACACCACGACCCTCGTCTCGATTCCCCCCTCTATGTTAAAACATTTAGTCAAAACTTGACTAAATGTAAAAATGGGGGGGGGGGGGGGGGGGCGGCCTGGTAGCTCAATTGGTAGAGTACTGGACTTGTGATCCTCAGGTTCCAACCCAGGCCAGGACAGACACAGGCCAGGACAGACACAGGTCAACTCAAAGATGATATCCATGTCCCACCCGGGTCATCCTGCCAGATGTGTTGGGGCTGATAACCCCACCTAAACACCCATACACCTCAGTAGCTGTGAGTGTCTCTTGGTGCTGCTAGCTTCCCACTGAGAGGAAGTGACCTGAATTTCCCAGCAATTGGATAATAAAGTATGAAATGAAAAAAAGAAAAGAAATAAAACAGCTTCTAACAAGCAGTATTCCTACATCAACCTCCCAGCATTCACTTCTCATGCTCCAGAAGAAAATTTAGAGCTAATGAGCTGAAACACCTACAAACAAGATCCTAACTATCTCTCCGATTGTGACACATGCCATGAATCTAATGAGAGAGGTGCAACTAGGGGCAGATAATGGGTCATAAAACAGCACTATTATCTCCCTTCCTTGAGACAGACAAAATGGCTTTTGAGAGACTCTTGTGATCGTTACAGCAATGATCCGATGCATTAATTTTTACTTCTCCAATTCAAGAGTGAGTGTGTGTGTGTGTGTGTGTGTGTGTGTGTGTGTGTGTGTGTGTGTGTGTGTGTGTGTGTGTGTGTGTGTGTGAGAGAGAGAGAGAGAGAGAGAGAGAGAGAGAGAAAGAGTGCAGGAGTGCGTGTGTGTGTGTCTTTCCCCCCCCCCCCCACCCCAGTCCCTTCCCCCTCTCCCTCATCCACGCACCCCCATTCCCATCCCAAGCAACTTATAGTTTGAATATCCTAGCCAGTGCTGAAGGAGATAAAACAACACCAACATCAACAACAACTTGAATTTCTCAAAGTTATCCTCTCACTACCCCCACCCTCTCCACCTCCACCACCCCCCTACACCCCACCCTCTTGGAGATAACACTGGTTCTGGTCCATCTCCTGGTCTACTGGCACTGGAGAAGAATGAATACGACTGACTTCATTTATGACAGTTTTGCTCACTAGAGTTTGTAAAATGAAATAAAAAATAAAAAAGTAAAAAGAAGTTTTCAAAAAAAACACTTTAAAAACCCAAACCAAATGCCAGTTGAAATCTCTAAAAGCTGCTATGATATCTACCACACCACCCTTCATTCTTAATTGTACTTCAGTATCTTCAACTTGGAACGTTAAAGGCACAATCCTTCCGTGTAAACGATCCGGTTCACCATCTCAGATCTCTGCTGACTTTTTGTTTTGCAAGGGATAAGTTTGTTTGTTTGTTTGCTTAACGCCCAGCCGACCACGAAGGGCCATATCAGGGCGGTGCTGCTTTGACATATAACGTGCGCCACACACAAGACAGAAGTCGCAGCACAGGCTTCATGTCTCACCCAGTCAAATTATTCTGACACCGGACCAACCAGTCCTAGCACTAACCCCATAATGCCAGACGCCAGGCGGAGCAGCCACTAGATTGCCAATTTTAAAGTCTTAGGTATGACCCGGCCGGGGTTCGAACCCACGACCTCCCGATCACGGGGCGGACGCCTTACCACTAGGCCACCGTGCCGGTGCAAGGGATAAGGCCAGCCCTCCAATTGGACACATACAAACAAAATAAAATCAATAAGAAATTACTTAATAAAAAAAGCTAAAAAAACAAAGGATTACTGTACTCACCGATACAAAGACGACACAAGACGATTACGAATTTTCGCTTCTGGAAGCATCATCAGGAAAAGAACACAAAAGACAACAACAAGTCGCGTAAGGCGAAAATACAACATTTAGTCAAGTAGCTGTCGAACTCACAGAATGAAACTGAACGCAATGCCATTTTTCAGCAAGACCGTATACTCGTAGCATCGTCAGTCCACCGCTCATGGCAAAGGCAGTGAAATTGACAAGAAGAGCGGGGTAGTAGTTGCGCTAAGAAGGATAGCACGCTTTTCTGTCCCTCTCTTTGTTTTAACTTTCTGAGCGTGTTTTTAATCCTAACATATCATATCTATATGTTTTTGGAATCAGGAACCGACAAGGAATAAGATGAAAGTGTTTTTAAATTGATTTGGACAATTTAATTTTGATAATAATTTTTATATATTTAATTTTCAGAGCTTGTTTGTAATCCGAATATAACATATTTATATGTTTTTGGAATCAGCAAATGATGGAGAATAAGATAAACGTAAATTTGGATCGTTTTATAAATTTTTATTTTTTTTTACAATTTTCAGATTTTTAATGACCAAAGTCATTAATTAATTTTTAAGTCACCAAGCTGAAATGCAATACCGAAGTCCAGGCTTTGTCGAAGATTACTTGACCAAAATTTCAACCAATTTGGTTGAAAAATGAGGGCGTGACAGTGCCGCCTCAACTTTCACGAAAAGCCGGATATGACGTCATCAAAGACATTTATCAAAAAAATGAAAAAAACGTTCGGGGATTTCATACCCAGGAACTCTCATGTCAAATTTCATAAAGATCGGTCCAGTAGTTTAGTCTGAATCGCTCTACACACACACACACACACACACACACACACACACACGCACACACGCACATACACCACGACCCTCGTTTCGATTCCCCCTCGATGTTAAAATATTTAGTCAAAACTTGACTAAATATAACAAGTCGCGTAAGGCGAAAATACAATATTTAGTCAAGTAGCTGTCGAACTCACAGAATGAAACTGAACGCAACGCAACGCAGCAAGACCGTATACTCGTAGCATCGTCACTCCACCGCCCGTGGCAAAGGCAGTGCCCGTGGAATTGACAAGAAGAGCGGGGTATTCGTTGCGCTGAGAAGGATAGCACGCTTTTCTGTACCTCTCTTCGTTTTAACTTTCTGAGCGTGTTTTTAATCCAAACATATCATATCTATATATTTTTGGAATCAGGAACCGACAAGGAATAAAATGAAAGTGTTTTTAAATTGATTTCGAAAAAAAAAATTTTGATAATAATTTTTATATATTTAATTTTCAGAGCTTGTTTTTAATCCGAATATAACATATTTATATGTTTTTGGAATCAGCAAATGATGGAGAATAAGATAAACGTAAATTTGGATCGTTTTATAAATTTTTATTTTTTTTTACAATTTTCATATTTTTAATGACCAAAGTCATTAATTAATTTTTAAGCCACCAAGCTGAAATGCAATACCGAAGTCCGGGCTTCGTCGAAGATTACTTGACCAAAATTTCAACCAATTTGGTTGAAAAATGAGGGCGTGACAGTGCCGCCTCAACTTTCACGAAAAGCCGGATATGACGTCATCAAAGACATTTATCAAAAAAATGAAAAAAACGTTCGGGGATTTCATACCCAGGAACTCTCATGTCAAATTTCATAACGATCGGTCCAGTAGTTTAGTCTGAATCGCTCTACACACACACACACACACACGCACACACGCACGCACGCACACACGCACACACGCACATACACCACGACCCTCGTTTCGATTCCCCCTCGATGTTAAAATATTTAGTCAAAACTTGACTAAATATAAAAAGCAGACGCAACACGGAACGAACAGGGTTTGAAAGAAAATGGAGGGGAAACACGCAAAAAGGGGAAGGAACTCTAGGAACGGAAATGAATGAAAGGGGAGAGAAGTAATCCTTTGTTATATTTAGTCAAGTTTTGACTAAATATTTTAACATCGAGGGGGAATCGAAACGAGGGTCGTGGTGTATGTGCGTGTGTCTGTGTGTGTGTCTGTGTGTGTGTGTGTGTAGAGCGATTCAGACTAAACTACTGGACCGATCTTTATGAAATTTGACATGAGAGTTCCTGGGTATGAAATCCCCGAACGTTTTTTTCATTTTTTTGATAAATGTCTTTGATGACGTCATATCCGGCTTTTCGTGAAAGTTGAGGCGGCACTGTCACGCCCTCATTTTTCAACCAAATTGGTTCAAATTTTGGTCAAGTAATCTTCGACGAAGCCCGGGGTTCGGTATTGCATTTCAGCTTGGTGGCTTAAAAATTAATCAATGACTTTGGTCATTAAAAATCGGAAAATTGTAAAAAAAAATAAAAATTTATAAAACGATCCAAATTTACGTTTATCTTATTCTCCATCATTTGCTGATTCCAAAAACATATAAATATGTTATATTCGGATTAAAAACAAGCTCTGAAAATTAAATATATAAAAATTATTATCAAAATTAAATTGTCCAAATCAATTTAAAAACACTTTCATCTTATTCCTTGTCGGTTCCTGATTCCAAAAACATATAGATATGATATGTTTGGATTAAAAACACGCTCAGAAAGTTAAAACAAAGAGAGGTACAGAAAAGCGTGCTATCCTTCTTAGCGCAACTACTAGCCCGCTCTTCTTGTCAATTTCACTGCCTTTGCCATGAGCGGTGGACTGACGATGCTACGAGTATACGGTCTTGCTGAAAAATGGCATTGCGTTCAGTTTCATTCTGTGAGTTCGACAGCTACTTGACTAAATATTGTATTTTCGCCTTACGCGACTTGTTTTTATATTTAGTCAAGTTTTAACTAAATATTTTAACATCGAGGGGGAATCGAAACGAGGGTCGTGGTGTATGTGTGTCTGTGCGTGTGTGTGTGTGTAGAGCGATTCAGACTAAACTACTGAACCGATCTTTATGAAATTTGACATGAGAGTTCCTGGGTATGAAATCCCCGAACGTTTTTTTCATTTTTTGGATAAATGTCTTTGATGACGTCATATCCGGCTTTTCGTGAAAGTTGAGGCGGCACTGTCACGCCCTCATTTTTCAACCAAATTGGTTGAAATTTTGGTCAAGTAATCTTCGACGAAGCCCGGACTTCGGTATTGCATTTCAGCTTGGTGGCTTAAAAATTAATTAATGACTTTGGTCATTAAAAATCTGAAAATTGTAAAAAAAAATAAAAATTTATAAAACGATCCAAATTTACGTTTATCTTATTCTCCATCATTTGCTGATTCCAAAAACATATAAATATGTTATATTCGGATTAAAAACAAGCTCTGAAAATTAAATATATAAAAATTATTATCAAAATTAAATTGTCGAAATCAATTTAAAAACACTTTCATCTTATTCCTTGTCGGTTCCTGATTCCAAAAACATATAGATATGATATGTTTGGATTAAAAACACGCTCAGAAAGTTAAAACAAAGAGAGGTACAGAAACGCGTGCTATCCTTCTTAGCGCAACTACTACCCCGCTCTTCTTGTCAATTTCACTGCCTTTGCCATGAGCGGTGGACTGACGATGCTACGAGTATACGGTCTTGCTGAAAAATGGCATTGCGTTCAGTTTCATTCTGTGAGTTCGACAGCTACTTGACTAAATATTGTATTTTCGCCTTACGCGACTTGTTTTTAACTTTGTTCATCTTACCACAGTCACTTCGTTGTTTAGATTTCACACAAAAAAGTCCAACTCTGCACAGAAAGCAGTCAGGATGCTGATATTTGGTATGTGACCAAGCAGAGGAATTGTCTTATCCGATGCTACAGTGGAACCCACCCCCCCACCCCCCCTTTGTAAGACCTCCAAAAATGTGAGAAAATCATGTCTTAAAAAGGAGGGAGTCTTAAAATGGGGGTAAATGTACATAGGTTATGAACAGAATCTCCGAGAAAACAGGGTTTTAAAAGGGAGGGAGTTTTAAATTGAGGGGTCACAAGGGGGGGGGGGAGTTTTAAATTGAGGGGTCACAAAGGGGGGGGGGGAGTTTTAAATTGAGGGGTCACAAAGGGGGGGGGGGGGAGTTTTAAATTGAGGGGTCACAAAGGGGGGTTCCACTGTAGTTACGCCGGACAGATCCAAGATAGTGAGCAGAACTGATTTCACACGAAGGGCCGGGCGGGGATGTAGCTCAGTCAGGGCGGGGATATAGCTCAGTCAGGGCGGGGATGTAGCTCAGTCAGGGCGGGGATGTAGCTCAGTCAGGGCGGGGATGTAGCTCAGTCAGGGCGGGGATGTAGCTCAGTCAGGGCGGGGATGTAGCTCAGTCAGGGCGGGGATGTAGCTCAGTCAGGGCGGGGATGTAGCTCAGTCAGGGCGGGGATGTAGCTCAGTCAGGGCGGGGATGTAGCTCAGTCAGGGCGGGGATGTAGCTCAGTCAGGGCGGGGATGTAGCTCAGTCAGGGCGGAGATGTAGCTCAGTCGGTAGCGCGCTGAATTTGTATCCAGTTGGCCGCTGTCAGCGTGAGTTCGTCCCCACGTTCGGCGAGAGATTTATTTTTCAGAGTCAACTTTGTGTGCAGACTCTCCTCGGTGTCCGAACACCCCCGTGTGTACACGCAAGCACAAGACCAAGTGCGCACGAAAAAGATCCTGTAATCCATGTCAGAGTTTGGTGGGTTATAGAAACACGAAAATACCCAGCATGCTTCCTCCGAAAGCGGCGTATGGCTGCCTAAATGGCGGGGTAAAAACGGTCATACACGTAAAAGCCGTGGGAGTTTCAGCCCATGAACGAACAAACAAACAGGAAGGGCCGTGCCTTTAAATACGTGAGGGTTGAAACCCAACTGGCTTCTTTCCGATTAAAAAGGCCTTGGCAAGCTTACAAACACTAGCTCAGAACTGGAGGGAAAAGACAGGCAAGAATTTCACTGCTAATGGCTTTTTAGAGTTTTTGTCTCACCCCACTGATAGATTGGATTCCCGTGTAAGATTTCCCTGTGTCTACAACTATGCGGAGGGTCTAAAGCTCAGAAACATTTAAGAAGAAAAAACCAATAGCCAGGAAAGAAACAGAAGAAATAAGCAGCAAGAATGAGAGACACACAGACGAAACAAAGAGAAATACATCGTATGCACTTTTCAATTTAATCCGCATTTTTGTACTGCGTCTCTCTTGTATTTCCTTTGTTAACCTCATTAGTGTTATAGTTATGTTTGCTGAGAGATAGGAAATGCTACCAGAAAACTGGAGAGAGAGAGAGAGAGAGAGAGAGAGAGAGAGAGAGAGAGAGAGAGAGAGAGAGAGAGACAGACAGACAGACAGACAGACAGACAGAGACAGAGACAGAGAGCAAGACAGAGACAGAGACAGACAAAGTGTGTGTAAGTGTGTGTTTGTGTGTGCGTGCGTGCGTGCATGCGTGTGTCTGTGTGTGCGTGAGTGTGTGCCTGCGCAAGTGAATGGGTGTGTACAAGTGTGTGTTTTTTCTGTCATTTTTTTCGTTTTGTTGTCTTTCTCTGCCACCACACCTTCCTTTTTTTGGGGGGAGGGGGGAGGGGGCAGTGATGATGGGGGGATAAACGTATTGAAAAACACAAACTACAAGCATATCAATTTCTCTTGCAATGTACACTTTTAGAATAATTTGTCACTCTCCCTGGCAACTATGTTTACTGTTGTTGTTGCTCCTTAGTGTAAGGAAACACTGAAAGAATGCGCCTACATGAGGAAAGACAGGCATTTAGACAGTTTACACCACTCCTTTCTTTTTCTTTCAAACACAAATATTTACCCAACAATGCCCCCGCCCCATTGCCAGAATTTCTTCTCTCCGTCGTCACTACATCTCAAACCTTAAAACTGACAGGCCTTAAACTGACAGGCCTTAAACTGACAGGCCTTAAACTGACAGGCCTTAAACTGACAGGCCTTAAACTGACAGGCCTTAAACTAATGACAGGCCTTAAACTGACAGGCCTTAAACTGATAGACCTAAACATAGTTGGGATTTTTAGTGTCCAGACGATTCTCACAAAATCTACTCTCAAAGCGTTGTAGTTTGTACTTAAATATGGCAATGCATATGTGTATACATCCACCAACCGTCTATTTCACACACACACACACACACACACACACACACACACACACACACACACACACAAAGAAATACACAAGCAACAACAAAAAACATGTACTCCACAATTCCTGATCTTATATCAAGCATTCCATCGATCTCAATGTGAAAGACGGAATGTGCATTTGCTACACATCTGTCTTGATACGAAAACACGGCACTCCTGCTTTCTCGGGTCAAATCAGTTCAATATGCTTCCATCCATCCCTAAAGACCCATAATACCCCTTTCAAGACTGAAAGTGGGTTAAAGCTTACAGAAGCGTCGATCACGTGCAGCCATGCACTATCACCAAGGGGAGACATACTGCATCTCCCAGGTAGATTGCCACTATTAACTGATACACTTCGTGTAACATGGAATGACAGGTGCACAACCTGTCCATGAACATCCACACTGCATTCAGCATCAAAAAACGTTGAACCAGAAACTTCAGAGCACACAGACTTTGTGTTGTTCACTGAGTCTCCACCTTTTGCGTTTTACCTAGTGTCATTCAGAACCCTAGAGCACTACATGCTGTTTTCTTCTATCAACAACATTCTAGTCTGCAGGTTTTTAGAACTGCTTGAAAATTCTTTCGAAATAATGATACTAGTAAAACTTCATTCAATGTATTCAACTGGTTAAAACTAGTCCCCAAACGAAGATATGAACAGACGATCAGGTTGTTGCCAATTTACCATGCAGCCATGACTAATGAGTTTGCTTCTGTCCTGATCACTCTCTGACTAAAAATCATGTCTTAGTCAGAGCATGAGCTCTGCACTCGGTTGGTTCAGTCAGCTAAGTCTTCATCCCAGCCCAATATTTCTGAAGCACACACACACACGCACCCACTGCACGCACTAACGCACGCTCGCTCACACGCACCTTGGCACACACACTGTCTCACTCTCTCTACCTCTCTCTTCCCCCCCTCCCCCCACACACACACGCACAAACACACACACACACGCTCGCGCGCGCACAAACGCACGCTTGCACACGCCCACGAACGCTCGCACGCACACACACACACACTGTCTCACTCTCTCTCATCCCCCCACACACACACACACTTGTTTCACTCTTCTCCCTCCGCTCCTCCCCCCTTAGCTACCTCTCTCTATCTCTCTCTTGGGAGGCGATGATCACGTGCAGTCATCACCATCACCAAGAGGAGACATCTCCCAGGCTGATTGCCGCTATCAAGAGATACCCTTCGTTAGAGGGGGTGACAGCCGCCTGATAAACTTCGCATCTTTTATACTCCTTGCCTTCCCCTGCAGTGCCAAAAGGCTAGGTGTGTGCCGTCTGGACAGAGGTACAAAACGATATCTTACTGCTGAAGAAAGTAGGAGGAGTGAGGAGGAGAAGTAACAGAAGAAAGAGACAGAGAGAACTAATGGGGGGGGGGGGGGGGGGGGGAGAGATATATATATATGTAAGCGTGAGTGCGAGGGTCTGTGTTGTGTTGTGTTGTGTGTGTGTGTGTGTGTGGTTGGATAGCTGACTGGTTGTCCATCTCTCTATCACTGAAAATGTTTCTGTGCGAAAGGAGAATGGAGGAAGAGAGACAGACACAGACAGACAGAAACAAAGACAGACAAACAGACACAGACAGACAGAAACAAAGACAGACAGACAGACAGACAGAAACAAAGACAGAGAGATTGAGATGGGGGCCAAGAGAGAAACTATAGACAGACCGTTTTGTGAACAATACTCCCCAAACAAGATACTGAGAATTCGAGCAAAATCAGAATTACTATAACGTTTCGATCTCATGCAGCAAGATCTTCTACAATCGCCGCCGTGGTACAAACCAAATCGCCAACATCTAGGTAACAATACATACTCCCTTAGGTCGATCGGCCTCAACAGCACAAGATTAAAGCGTCCCTTGGTAGAACCTGAAGCAATCTAATAACCTAATTAATATTTTGTGCGGGCAAAACGAACAAGACACTCAAATGTATCAAATTTCCTGTAACGCCCAAAACTAAGATGTCCCATAACACCTGTACAGTGCAACCCCCCTTTAACGACCTTCAAAACTATGAGACAATCAGGTCTTAACATGGAGGGAGTCTTAAAATGGAGGGAGTCTTAACATGGAGGGAGTCTTAAAATGGAGGGAGTCTTAAAATGGAGGGAGTCTTAACATGGAGGGAGTCTTAAAATGGAGGGAGTCTTAACATGGAGGGAGTCTTAACATGGAGGGAGTCTTAACATGGAGGGAGTCTTAACATGGAGGGAGTCTTAACATGGAGGGAGTCTTAAAATGGAGGTAAATTTACAAAGGTTATGAACAAAACATCTGAAAAAGGAGGGTCTTATATAAAAAGGAGATATTTTAAAATTGGGGAGGGGGGGGGTCATAAAAGGGGGGTTACACTGTACCTACAAACCGACTCGAGCACATCTAAAAGATCCCTTTACCACCATCGCCAGCCCCCTCCCTCCCGTCCCCCCTCCCCACCCTCCCCAATTTCTCTCTCACTAACCCCGGGGATTGAGGAGGAACGATAAGCCTGAAATCCCACTTGGCCCACACTTAGTGAAGTGCCCAGAGAACAAGATCAAAACTGGAAGCTCATTATCAGTACACTGACCTCTAGCCCTTGTGGTCATGCCAAGGAAAGAATAAGCACGCAAAGACACACGCACGCAAGCAAGCACGCACACATGCACGAACACACGCACGAACATGCACACACGCGTACATGCATGCACGCGCGCAGACACACACACTAACACACACACACACACACACACACACACACACGCACGCGCGCACACATACACACACGTACTCACAGGCACACACACACACACGTACACACACACACACACCCACACACGATCACAAACACACACACACACACGCGCACACACAGACACACACACACTCGCACGATCACTCGCACGCACGCACACACACACACACACACACACACACACTCACACACGTTTGCACGCGCGATCACACGCACGATCGCACGTACGCACACACTCACACTCACACACACACACACACACACACACACACACACCCGCTTTCTCATTTTCCTCTCCTGATTGAGTGCCAAAAACATAAAGCGGATCCCCTGCCGTTTTTCTCCCTTTGATTTTTGTTTGTGGTCTTCTTCATGTGAGTGTTAAGATTTTTTTAAGTGATTTTTTTCTGTAAGTAGTATTTGGCCCAGAATGGGTTTTTTTAAATGAAATAGCTGGCACAATTAACGTTCTAATTTCCAAGAAAACGACTTAACAGATAGACAGACAAAGAGACAAATCCAGAGACTATAATTTTATATACAGACATAAATGATATAAGAGAGAGAGAGAGAGAGAGAGAGAGAGAGAGAGAGAGAGAGAGAGAGAGAGAGAGAGAGAGAGCGAGAGAGAGAAACACACAGAGAGAGAGACAGAGAGAGACATACAGACATACAGACAGACAATGTGAAGCTGGGAGACAGACACACAGACAGGTGTAGACAGAGAGAGAGAGAGAGGGGGGGGGAGAGACAGACAGACAGACAGACAGACAGACAGACAGAATCATGAGTTATGCATGCCAAATTCAAAAGACATGTCCAAAAGAATTGGAAAAAGAATGAGAGAGACGGAACAAACCACGGATGTTCTTTACAATTTGAAATGTTATACGTTGACAAAAATCCTATAACCGACGTGGCACTGATCGATAGATCTATGAACTGTCAAAAAACATGACAATTATCTCCGGTATAAAAAATGCTGCCCTGAAAAAAACTAGGCGCACGTAAAACTGATCACACTGTGACTCATCACAGTCTAACTTAATGTGTCAATAAAAATGGTGAGACGGTTTAGGAGATAAATAAAAGCCAAAACAATCTGCACAAAAAGAAGCATCATTTTTGGGGACAAAACCTCATTTAGTAAACGACGCTTAACTTCCCTCGACCAAAAGACGAAGATAAATGTGCTGATTCAGGCAACATTTCGCGCGCAGCGTGAGAGTGAGAGAGAGTGAGAGGGGGAATGAGAGAAAGAGAGAAAGAGAGAGAGAGAGAGAGAGAGAGAGAGAGAGAGAGTTAGGGAGAGAGAGAGAGAGTTAGAGAGAGGGAGGGAGGGAGGGAGGGAGGGAGAGAAAGGGAGGGAGGGAAAGAGAGAGAGAAAGAGAGAGTGAGAGAGAGAGGGATATAGAGAGTGAGTGGGAGAGACAGAGTGAGAGAGAGAGAGAGTGAGACACAGACAGAGAGAGACAGAGAGAGAGAGACACACAGAGAGAGGGGGAGAGGGAGAGAGAAAGAGAAGGAAGACAAGTCGCGTAAGGCGAAATTACTACATTTAGTCAAGCTGTGGAACTCACAGAACGAAACTGAACGTAGTCCGCCACAAGTGCAAAAGGCAGTGAAAGTGACGAGCCTGTTTGGCGCGGTAGCGGTTGCGCTGTGCTTTATGAAGAAGCGGACAGGCTGGCAAAAGGAGGTGCGAGACTTCCCCAACCACACAACTCCACCTCGTACAAAGAAGCCAAGACTCTTCTACAACGGAAGAAGAAAGAAAACTGGAAAAAGAGAAACGGAGACTACAACCCACAGGAAGACCCCATCAATAAACTAGACCGGAGAAGCCAAACCACCATTCTCCGTCTAAGGACAGGGCACTGTGGACTGAAGAAACACATCAAGAGACTGGGCCTTGCGGATGACGCACACTGTGAATGTGGCTCGGAAGAGCAAACTCCGGAGCACTTTCTCCAGAACTGCCCCCATCTAGAGACGATACGCCAGAAGTTCTGGCAAGAAGAGACCAGTGTTGGAGCCAAACTCTGGGGTCCTGCCGACGAACTGCGCAAGACTGCGGACTTCCTGGCAGCCACTGGTCTGAGGATTTAGCACGGCCATCAACATCGAACGCAGAAGAAGAAGAAGAATAGCACGCTTTACTGTACCTCTCTTCGTTTTAACTTTCTGAGCGTGTTTTTAATCCAAACATATCATATCTATATGTTTTTGGAATCAGGAACCGACAAGGAATAAGACGAAATAGTTTTTAAAACGATTTCGGAAATTTAATTTTAATCATAATTTTTACATTTTTAATTTTCAGAGCTTGTTTTTAATCCGAATATAACACATTTATATGTTTTTGGAATCAGAACATGATGAAGAATAAAATAAAAGTAAATTTGGATCGTTTTATTAAAAAAAAAATTAATTACAATTTTCAGATTTTTAATGACCAAAGTCATAATTAATTTGTAAGCCTCCATGCTGAAATGCAATACCGAAGTCCGGCCTTTGTCGAAGATTGCTTGGCCAAAATTTCAATCAATTTGATTGAAAATTGAGGGTGTGACAGTGCCGCCTCAACTTTTACAACAAGTCGCGTAAGGCGAAAATACAACATTTTAGTCAAGTAGCTGTCGAACTCACAGAATGAAACTGAACGCAATGCCATTTTTCAGCAAGACCGTACACTCGTAGCATCGTCAGTCCACCGCTCATGGCAAAGGCAGTGAAATTGACAAGAAGAGCGGGGTAGTAGTTGCGCTAAGAAGGATAGCACGCTTTTCTGTACCTCTCTTTGTTTTAACTTTCTGAGCGTGTTTTTAATCCAAACATATCATATCTATATGTTTTTGGAATCAGGAACCGACAAGGAATAAGATGAAAGTGTTTTTAAATTGATTTCGACAATTTAATTTTGATAATAATTTTTATATATTTAATTTTCAGAGCTTGTTTTTAATCCAAATATAACATATTTATATGTTTTTGGAATCAGAAAATGATGGAGAATAAGATGAACGTAAATTTGGATCGTTTTATACATTTGTTTTTGTTTTTTACAATTTTCAGATTTTTAATGACCAAAGTCATTAATTAATTTTTAAGCCACCAAGCTGAAATGCAATACCGAAGTCCGGGCTTCGTCGAAGATTACTTGACCAAAATTTCAACCAATTTGGTTGAAAAATGAGGGCGTGACAGTGCCGCCTCAACTTTCACGAAAAGCCGGATATGACGTCATCAAAGACATTTATCAAAAGAATGAAAAAAACGTTCGGGGATTTCATACCCAGGAACTCTCATGTCAAATTTCATAAAGATCGGTCCAGTAGTTTAGTCTGAATCGCTCTACACACACACACAGACAGACACAGACAGACACAGACACACACACACACACACACACACACACACACACACACACACACACACACAGACACACACACACACACACACACACACACGCACATACACCACGACCCTCGTCTCGATTCCCCCTCTACGTTAAAACATTTAGTCAAAACTTGACTAAATGTAAAAAGCCGGATATGACGTCATAAAAGACATTTATCGAAAAAATGAAAAAAAAAATCCGGGGATATCATACCCAGGAACTCTAATGTAAAATTTCATAAAGATCGGTCCAGTAGTTTACTCTGAATCGCTCTACACACACACGCACAGACACACACACACAGACACACACACACAGACACACACACACACATACACACACACACACACACACACACACACACACACACACACACACATACACCACGACCCTCGTCTCGATTCCCCCCTCTATGTTAAAACATTTAGTCAAAACTTGACTAAATGTAAAAAGAGAGAGATTCTCGCCATGACTGTTTCTGCGCGTGCGTATGGGCGAGCGATTATCGATAGATTCGTCTGACCAACAAACACACACATGCATACAAACAAACAAAGTTAGAATAGCAGACCCAACATAAAGGAAAAGAAACCGTCAACACACCCTACGTACGATGTGTCTCGAAACAACCTCCGCGCGGAGGGGTTTTGCGGCCAGCGCAGCAAAGATAAAGAGGGAAAATGTTCTGGGCTCGCGCGGCAGCAAGCACTATGTCTCTATACTGAATAATATAGACAAAACGACCCCGCACAATCACATGCATACATACACTTCACCATCAGACACCTCCTCTCTCATCCTGACCTCACACTATCAGTTGCAACGGCCCAATAAAAGACTCATCAATGACGGATCTGAAGATACGCTGGTAGCTGCGAGAGGAGTGTGAAATCTTCCCGACATGTGAGGCAACCCGAGGGAAAGGAATTGTTCAGTCATACTGCCGGAGACTAAGGATTAAATCCTAAAGAATTTATTTTATAATGGCTGCGCTCAGCATGGAACACTTAACATGCATACACAATTCGACTCCATTTGAAGATCGCATGGCCCAGATATGATCGATTAAAAGTTCGATACAGAGAGATCATGGCATCACTCGCCTGCCATTCTGCAGCAGGAAGAGGGGGGGATGAGGGGGTTCCTGGATAGAGGGTAAGGGAGGCTGGCTATCAGTAATCTGATCGCCGTGACCGCGCGCTCGCCGGATGCTCTCACCATAACTCTGGTCTGACAGCACAGCCTGTCTTTGATACCATCTTGCTGGAATCTTCACAGTTTGATTATTTGAAGCAGTTTTTCACTTCAGTCTTTGTGATACACCAGAGCTGCATGAACGTTTATTTGTGGTCATCTACAACTTTAAAACAATGAAGGTTAGTTTTGGTTTGACTATTCCATAAAATACTTTAACTGAAGGTTTTACTGTCTGTACTGCCGCCTGAAAAACTCTCTTTTAGCAAGGATTTGTATGGCTGAACATTCCAGTCAAAATTCCTATTTTCATGTGTTTTAGTTGTTTTCCTCTAGAATCAACTGATTACATAAGTAACATGCAGGACGCACTATATATTATTGTGGTATTTAATGGTGGTGCTGTTATCAATGTTGAACATTACAAATTTGTGTTCATGAAAACTATTTTACTTGCAGCACTTCAAAGGCTACCACAATGGATGATCCATTAAAAACCTGTCCAATATGCAACGAACCATGTGACGTCGAGTTTAATACCCTGGGAAAGAAAGGATGTGCAAGTATGTTCTCTCTCTTGATTTGTTTCAATTCTTATGATAAATTTGAGTTTCTTAGTGTTCTGTATACTATAACGTTTGTTTGTTTGTTTGTTTGTTTTATGTCCTTTTTTATTTTGTTTGTTTTTGTTCTTTTGTTGTTTTTTCCCTTTGGTGTTCTTTTACATGTTGTGCTGTATTTGTAGTTTGTTGTATTACTGGGTGTCATCCAGTGAGACTTATCAAAGCAAGTGTGTGGGGTCATAGCCGGTTAACAAATTGCGTGCTTCTGTTGAAATGTCTATAAAAAAGAGTTTGTAGTGAGCAATGTTATTTGTTTGTTGATACAGGAATCAAGGATTCGAGCCAGAGAAGACAGAACAGAACCGTTCAGCCTACAGTTGGTCAAAGGGTGCATATCGAGTGTCGAAGGGATTACACCAACGACAATAATATCGAGAAAGACTTAAGACAGCAAAACAGAGATACCGATAAGACTGAGCTTGGAGAGCGAAGCACACGATCTAAGCAACACAGATTTGACTTTGCAAGTTGCTGCTTTTTCTGTGGGACTCGGGTAAATCTTTCCAAAACACGTGGACCTGATGAGGCATACAGAGTCAGAACATTATCTTTACAAACTGAAATTTTGAAAAAATGTGACGAAAGAAATGATGAGTGGGCAGATATCGTCAAGGGAAAGCTTGAATTTGCAAGAGACCTGCATGCAGCAGATGCTGTGTACCATATAACTTGTAACTGTAACTTCAGAGCGCTTGGTCTGTCAATTCCCAAACGTTATAATGACAAGCCAGGTGCATACGCACTGACAAACGCTCCAAGCCGAAGTGTGGGTAGACCACCGGACACTGAAAAACTTGAAGTTTTTGAGAAAACAGCAGAATATCTCATTAACCACGATGACGAACAGATCACTATCGGAGAGCTTGTGCAGAAAATGCAAGAGTTCAGTGGAGGGGTTGGTTACACCACCAAATGGATGAAGGAAAAGCTCTTGGAGAGATTTGATGAAAAAATCATCATAGCGAACATTCTGGGCAAGTCTAATGTTGTAACATTCCGCACAACAGCTAAATCCATTCTTCATGATTTCTACAATTCTCCGAAGACTAATGACGACGAAAGTGAAAAACTGAAGCTGGTGAAAGCTGCTGCAGCACTGATAAAGAATGAAATAAAAGCTGCTTCTGCAACGACAAACAAGGAATATCCAACATCAGAGGATATTTCTTCAGGGGCGTACAACCTGGACTTTGTTCCCCAGTCCCTTCAGCTTTTCCTGCGTTTGATTTTCAGCGAAAAAGATGCTGACAATAAAATTGCATCTGTGGGACAAGCAATTGTCCAGGCAGCTCGACCTAGGGTTGTCATCGCCCCACTTCAAATTGGACTTGGAGTCCAAATGCACCACCATTTTGGCTCCCGATATCTGATCGATGTGTTGAATGCGATGGGCTTCTCGTCTTCCTACACAGAGGTGCAGAGATTTGAGGCAAATGCAGCTGTGTCCCAAAGTACAGATATTCCAGGATGTGCCAAGAATGTGATTCTACAATACGTGGCTGACAATGTGGATCACAATTCCTGTACCTTGGATGGATACAATTCTTTCCATGGTATGGGAATGATTGCTACCACAACTCCTGGAACACGACGAACAACGCCTATTCCTAGGTTGGATGTCACCTCCAAAGATTCAAAAGAAAAGGGAACAATTGACATCGTGTATTTCCAGTCAAAGGCAGTTCACTTTGGGAACACTACATACAGGGAACTAGAAAACCTGCGAGCTGTTGACCCATCTATACACCTTGATGTCTTGTGGAAGGTGGTGTGGCCGCTGAAGCCTGCAAGACCTTCATGGTCTGGAACGATGCAGGCTGTCCACAACGACCGTCACCCTGGTAAGTCGAGCGTTTTCTTCTTGCCAATGATCGACATGAACCCTGGTGATCTGACTTGCATTCACTCTACACTGCTGTTCACGGCGAAGGAAGCAAAGAGACATGGCTCGACTCCAGTGCTCACTTTCGACCAGCCCCTATTTTGGAAAGCCCATGAGATCGTCGCCAACAAACCTGATGATGCTGACTTGGCCTCCATTGTTCTAAGGCTTGAAGGTTTTCACATGGAAATGAGCTTTTTGGGCTGCATTGGACGTTTGATGGAGGGCAGCGGTCTGCAGGAGGTGCTAGAACTGACATATGCACCAACAGCTGTCAACTACATGCTTCAAGGCAAGGCAGTGTCCCGAGCAGTTAGAGGCCACTTTCTGGTTGACTCGGCTCTGAACGCACTCCTGACCTCACAAACGTTCAAAATCTCTCTGCCACTCCAAGACCTGGATGTGACACTAAGTGACGTCTCCATTGAGGAAATTGATAGCACAGATGTACCAGAAGATGTGCAAATTGCTGGGACAGTGGATGATATCGCGCCATCAGCAAATGAAGATGCTCCTGTCTCATGTGAGGAGCCTGATGGGGACCTTGCCCGTGCAGCCAACATGTGGGACTTGTTGATGAGTGGAGCTATCCCGCTAGGAGAAGTTTGGGTTGATGAGACAATCGCATCGATTCAGCTAAAACTAGAACGCCAAAAGCAAACCCTCAAGTGCCACCCCACAGCTGCACTGTGGATTCAGTACATGGACATGGTTGACATTCTGCGCAAGTTCCTCAAAGCTGAACGCACAGGAAACTGGGACCTGCATCTGTCCACTGTCCATGAAATGATGCCTTTCATGGCAGCAGCAGGGCACAACCTCTACACCAAATCCCTCCACCTGTATCTCCAGGACATGCTGCAGCTGAAAGAAACTCACAAGGATGTCTACCAGAGCTTCCAAGCCGGTCACCATGTACGCAGGACGGATCAATGTTGGGCAGGCCTTCTACAGACAGATGATTAAGAGAACAACTAGCATTGCTCTTTGGAGAATGTACAAATATGTATTGGAGACTTTCTTTATTTCTATGACAGTGACCGGTGTGAGATGTTTTTCAAATGTACAAATGTGTATTGGAGCCTTTCTTTATTTCTATGACAGTGACTGATGTTGTGAGATGTTTTTCAAGGGACATAATTATTATCATTCCTGTTGTTTCCTGATTTTTTTCTGATTACGGAATGTGTTCACAGATATTTGTATTCAGTGAATGCATTCATTGAGTGTTTTATGACTGCTTTGATGCTCAATTCTGCAGTCTGCAGTCGACCAATGCATGACTAACGCTGTGAATACATTATTGGTCAATAATGTTTATGAATGTTGTGCAATGTTTGTGTAATGATGTTGGAGTTATGTGCTTTGAATTTAAAATGTTGTCGATTATTTGATTATGTGATGCTTTATCTAATCAATTGCCTTGTTTACGTTTGTTGTTTCATTGCTTGTGTTTGAATGGTTTGCTTTTATATACCCTGCTCCCTTGTCACGCGGTAGACTATCCAGCGACTTCCTGACATCATTCATCTTCCTTTTCTTAGTTTACACTGCAAACTTTGTGGCCTTTTTACATGTTGCTTGAGTGCGCTTACATTCTCCTGTACAGGAATACTTATGTTTTTGTAGAACAAAACCTTCACAAAGATGATGTTTGGTTTAAAATGAGTACAGTATTCTACTTTTAGTTGAAAACAATAAATATGACCTTGTGTACCAATTACTTTGGAATTTCCCCTCTGTGTGTGTGTGTGAGTGTGTGTGTGTGTGTGTGTGTGTGTGTGTGTGTGTGTGTGTGTGTGTGTGTGTGTGTTTAGTGCGTGTATAAAAAAAATATTCGTTATGCTGCTGAAAAGGATTACACAGCCTTCACTTCACGCATAAACAACAAATTTGACCTTATGACCCAATGACCTTGACCTTTTGATTTTTAATATCTTAGACATTTTTTTTATATTGTAATCATAAACTGTGACTTGCATGTTATATTTGATGTTCGTGGTGTCAAAACAGTTCAGACAATGTAAAAAACGTAGAATCGCTTTGTGACAAAATACACACTGACAAACACACTTGATAACTTTTTTAAAAATAATTATATTTTTCTCGATTTTTGACCAGACATACTACAAACATAGCAGAACATGAATCTGAAAACAGAAATTCTTTAGCAATAAATCCTTGGTTATGGTGCCATTTTCCGTAGACTGACTAGGCAAGCAGGGCCGCAACTCGGCCCGATGTAGCAAACGATAATGATGACATCAAATGGAACGAATGGAAGAGCCAAGGCCATTCAACAATCTCGTTACCTGCGCGGATGGCATGGTACCCACAAAGGTGCTTTTCGGAGGAGTGGAGAGCCTGTATTGGGGGTAACTGCCGTTTAGTTCGTAGAGCAAGATGAACTGTGTAGAGTAGAACCAAGATGTAAGACCCCCCGATACAAGGCCAATGTACTTTAGCGAGCAATCAGAAAGAATCAACAACAACACCACCACCACCAACAACAACAAGAATGAGAGAATAATTCGCGTGTTGCGAAATTAATACATTTAGTCAATATGTCAAACTCACAGAATGATACTGAACGCACTGAATTTTTCCAAGACAATGCTTGCCCCGCGACCCAGACTGAAAGTGGTGACAAATTCACGTTGAGAACGTGATCGCTTGAAGTGACAAGCCAATATAGCGCAGAGGCGTATAGCGCGTCACAAGAAAGCTTGCTTATTTATGCTTTTTGTTTTTCTGAGCTTGTTTTTAATCCAAACATAACATATCTACTTTGGGGGGAATCAGGAAATTATAAAGAATAAGATAACATCATTTTTGGATCGATTACTACAATTTATAATCTTAATTAGAATTTTGAAATGTGTAATGACCAATCTCATTAATTAATTATTAAGCTTCCAAGCTGAAATGATAACCCATGGTCCGGGCTTCGTCGAAGATTGCTTAACCAGAATTTCAATCGATTTGATCGAACAATGAGGGCGTGACAGTGCCGCCTCAACTTTAACTAAAAGCCGGATATGACGTCATTAAAGACATTTATCGGGGGAAAATGGGGAAAACCCGTCTTGGGATATCATCCGCAGGAGCTCTCATGTAAAGTTTCATGAAGATCGGTCCAGCAGTTTTCTCGGAATCACTCTACAAACACGCACAAACACACACACACACACACATACACACGACACAACCATCGTCTCGATTCACAGTCCATATTAAAACATTTAGACAAAACTTGACTCGATGTAAAAAATAGAATGAAAGATTAAAAACAAAGCACGAAAAAAGCATGGAGCAAAACGGTCGGCAAGGCAAACTGATCGTACAGTCAACCCCTTCCTTCTTACATTCAGTTCCCTTCTTACCATCGACACGCTCCAACAACAAACCGATGGTTTTCTCAGTAAACCTCACAAATTGAGCCATAAAACGTTCGTAACGAACTGAGTTTCCTAAGCGTGGAGGATACACGAACCCAGAGAACTAGAGAAGCAGCACTTGACAGGACCAGTGGACTGGAAAACTAACTCCGGTGTTGATGCAAAGGCCTCCCTCTCCATCACTGCCACGCTTCAATAATAAACAGCCGTCCATAGGTCTTTCAGCTTTCATCTCACATCTTCCACCACCACCACCACCCTTCCTCAGGACCTTTCATTCTCTTCGTGTGGGCATCGGATTTTTATGGGGGCGAGGACGCCCCCATTCTATACGGATAGTTTAGAGGTTGACCATGGGCAGCGCCATTTTGTTGTGAAATACGTCATCAGTTTGTGTACACAGGAAGTTGTGACATCCGTCACCCTATGGGAGGGGTGAAGGCAACATTGTTCATCTGTAGAAAGTTGTGAAATCCGTCACCCTATGGGAGGGGTGACGTCAAAATTGGTCATCACAGAGTTTGTGTAACACAGGAAGTTGTGAAATACGTCACCCTATGGGAGGGGTGACGTCAAAATTGTTCAACAAAAACATGATATGTCGCATTGTGCAGGGTCAACTGCAACAAACTCACACCGAGCCATTCATATCTAGCTGTATTTGAGTGACTTATATACCCGACATTTTTATTTCTTATTTTTAGCACAGGTGTAGGAAAAATCATGAACCAAAATGTTATTTATTTTCTAATTTAACATTTTTTTTACAAATATGACCATGGTCTTTTAAACATACAGTGACATTAAACATTGTTATGTTAAAAAAAAGAAAAAAGAAAAAAAGCTTTTGTGCACAAATCAGAAAATACATTGTACATTTTACCTACAGGCCAAACAGTGTCTGTTGGCGGCAAAGGGCCCAGCAAGTTGCTATTTTTAGATCGATTAAAAGTTGTCAAGAACAGGCGCTTACATTTGGATGTGTCCACTGATAGTAGGTTTGGTTGTGATCAATCAGAATGATGTAGGAATAAAAATGTATGACAGTTTGGTATGATGACATGTAATTCAAATATGCTGAAATGTAATATTATACATGATATAATATTATTATGGCTGTTGCCATGACCATGAACCCCAAGAAAGGTTTAATGTTATGTAAAATCAAAATACCAAAATCAAGCACCTACTAATCTGATCTACGGTGCGGCTTGGACCTAATATGGATGGACACGCAACTCGCTCAGCCAGCCAGCGCTGCGAGACTTACAGCGGCCAACTTCGCCGCGGCGCGCTCACTGGCTCAGTATTGAACTTGCGTCAAGGCCGATGCGCGTAGATTCCCAGAATGTTTACTTTCGGTTAGATTCTTCGACAGCATTCGCAGAGGTGACTGCCGTATTGTGTACCGCAGTCAGAAGTAATTTATTACTTTTGGGAGTTTAGTAACGTGATATCAGTTTTCAATTGTTCGTTCACTTATATTGCTTTCAGATTTAACACACAAGAAACAGTAGCACGGTTTTCGTTGCGAAAATGTGCATTGGCAGTGCTACGCGATCGAATTGTGTATTATGTACACGCGGTGTTCTTCTGGAAAAGACCGCGTCAGTCGTTCAGCCCGCGAGCGGTGGGATGGGGGGGTTCACATGGTTTGTTTGTTTCAGAACCACACCCATATACACACATTTCACATGTAAACCATTTGTCCGCCCCCTGTCGATATTTATCGACTAAGTTCCTTGTCTTTTTTGTTGTATAGGTACAAACAAGTAGCAGATCACACTGTCAACTTATGCAGGAGGGTAACAAGGTAAGTAAGAAAGAAAGAAAGAAACATTATCAGTGTGCTCGCTCGCTCGCTCTCTCTCTCTCTCTCTCTCTCTCTCTCTCTCTGCCCCCCCCCCCCCCCCCCCCGATAAAATCGAGTAAGTACCTCAGTCAGCAACCGTTTAAAAAACACACACAAAAATAAACAAACATAATTGGAAATTGTTTTCGTCCCTACCATCAAAAATAAAGGCTAACTCTTCTCATCTACACCCCCCACACACACACACACACACACACACACACCCGCCCCACCCCACTCCATCATCCTATACTACCGCGACCCCACCCCAAACACCTACCATCCTCTCAGTTTCTTGTGACTTGAGTAAGTATTCTTCGCGCGTGTCGGCTTTCATGACGAGTCAGCTGTCGAGCGGGCTCCGGTGCCGGAGTCGACAGCCCCAGTGAGTGACGGGGCAGGCATCTTCAGCGATACGACTTGTCAGATTGTAGATATCGCACTTTTCTCTTTCTTCCCTCTCTAACTTTCAATTTCGCTCTGACTTCGCACCTACTGCAACCTCCTGTTCAGTATCCTGCATTGCGATCTCTAAAGCCTCTCTTCCCGCTTCTATCCGTCTTATTTCATTCTCACCTACCCTCACGCAAAAAAAAAAACCACAAAAACTATCAAACCTAACCCCTATGAACTCTATTTCACGCCAAAATCCGACCATAAGGTCGCCGTACTTGTAAATGTATATATCGTTTTGTCTAGAATTGAACGATCCATTAACTAACTTTTCTTGTTTTTTGTTGTTTATATAATTCCATTTTTCGGGAAAAAAAAGTTCTATTTCACGAACAGCCATAAAAGAGAAGACCAGTCCATGTCCGTTTGGTGGAGTATTTACAAACCATGTTCCTAGTTGACCGTTGCTGCCACTGAGGAAGCTAAAGCTGAACTGTAACTGTGTATCATGTCTGTGTATTTCACGTTGCCCATCGTTCTTTCAAAGAGGGGAAGCTACGCTCAGTGGCCCAAAATAACATTTCTTCCTAAATTCACAGCAATCAGGAACGCATATAAATGTATGGAGCGATGCTTCGGACGGATGAAAGCTGAATGCAAGAGAGATACTCGAGAACACAAGGTGAGAATAGCAGTAATGTTGCCCAATTGGCGAGCAGGTGGAAGCAGGCGTGGTGAGGAACATAACCTGCAATAACATATCAAACGTTGACTGCTGTATCCAGCCTACATGCAATTGCATCTTAACTTCGAGCTTCGAACACAGCACACGTACCTTCATAATACAGCCAGTCATGCATTATTTTTTGGTTTTCTCCTTTTTGTTGTTGTTGTTTATCTCACTTTTTATCCTTTTATTTTATTTTATTATTTTATTTTTTTGCAGCTTCATTTGGAGGTTGGATTATATTTAGCAGACGAGAAACAAAATGACAAAAATTATAAAGAAGTGTAGTAACGTAAAGATCGGCCACAGGAGAAAGTTTCAACTCACACTTTAAAGAACATTACTTTCACTTAAAAAAGAAAAAAGAAAAAAAAACAAGAGGGTGTGTGTGCGTGTACGTGTGTGTGAGTGGCGGGGGGGGGGGGGAGCATGTGATTTGAAGGGGTTTGAAAGGTGGGGTTCGGGTTTGGCTTTGGGAATAGGAGAGGGCGTCAGGAAAGCGTGAAGATACATGACGCAATGGGAGAGCAAGCTTGTAAACACATTCAAGGCGCTAATCTTTTTCTCCTTGTTGTGGTAATAATGTTCCTCATTTTCTTCCTTTTTCCAACCCTGCCCTCCTTTGTTTTCTCTTCCTGTTTTTCTTCAACCTGACTGTTATCATCGTCTAAGCATCACTTCTCTTTTTATATCATTGGCGTACTCAAAGCAGAGAAAAATAGCAAACACAACACACACACACAAAAAGACAATGAGTTTAGCACACGTCATCGCTCGCCCTCCGTAGCGCCCCTCTTGTTCCGCTCTCCCAGTCATAAGAAGTACCCCTTGAGGAAACGATGAAGTCCACAGGGAGAATCGTCGGGTGGAAAAACAGACGTCTATCAACGAGCAAGTACCCCTCCGCCACCCCATTGGGAATATTATCACCTCACCTGGTGCCCCGCAAACACGACAGTAGACCTTCAGTTTCGCTGTCCACTGCCTTTGTGGGCTCACAGACTTGTTGTTGCAAAGACAATTGTGAATAACAAACCCGGCATTTCATGTTGGAGGCCTAGCCCGTCAAAGTATACGCCCTCGTGAGTCTAAAAAAAATAAAAGCCAATATTAGTTGTCCATTCGTCAAAAGCCTTTGTCTCGAACATGTAATTTTACAGAAATCAACGTTTACAGTCATATCAGGGAATCGAGGAAGACTCAAATTCAATCCACCCCCCCCCCCCCCTTCACACACACACAGATTCTAGTTAAAGAGCTAAAATGAAAACTTAAAAACCAGACAAACGTCAAGCAGAAAGCAAAATTCTACAGTTTCAAAACCGTACCCTGTAGCCCACCCACACTCCAGCCCGGCTCTAGAACAACAACATGGAATGAGGGGAGAAGCGGGCGTTGGGACGGGGGTGGGTGGGGGGAGCCAGGGTGGAACCAGTAGAGATTGGACGCTGATAGGGTGGCACCCGCACCCCGAAGGATCTACAGTACATAAAACCTACATCTCTTTACTTTCACCCTCCGCGACACAGAGCGAAAAGACAGCTAGGGCAAGGCCTAATGAGAAACACGCTTGACAAAGTGCAAAAACGCTTCCATGACTTTCACTACAGAGGAAGAAAAATAACAGTGAAACGAATTGGTGTGTAGGGGGGCTGGGTTGGCGTTTGTGTCAACACTTGTGTTCAGCGTTACATTTTGGGATCTTAAAATACCAACCCAGCCAAAAGTGAAACAAACGCAAAAAGAACACTAAAACAAACTCGTATCGGTGAAAAGATGTTACATTGCAAGTGGAATTTAACTGGAAAGGGAAAAAGATGCCTTGCTGATTGTTTTGAACCGTTAGAAACAAATTGTACTCGTGTTTCCCTTACACATCTTTTGTGTGAAGCTGACACAGAAACCTGTCATGTTTTCATTACACCGTAAGATAAACACGTGAGCCCTGGAAATGCCAACAACAACAACAACAACAACAACAACAACGACGACAACGACGACGACGACGACAACAACAACAACAGCAACAAGCAGTTAGCTCAAATAGAGCTCACAAAAGAGATGGAGCAATTACAATTACCCAAATTATACGCTGTTGCACTAGTATACTAGGATTGCAAAAAGTACAAGGTGCATATCGCTGTTCCTACAGACACAGAACGACTTGCAGACTACCCTTCACATTTTGGTTATTTTCCACAGCTGGGAACCATTTTGTGACATGCATTCTTTGTCCTTAAAGTGATTATAACGTATATTAACTGGCAACTAAAATGTATTCTCTTTACTTTTTTCATTAATGCTCAAGTTAGATAAATATACAGACATTCACCAAAAAACAGAGTATGCTTCTTTGTAATTGTTAGTACTGTATTAACATTGAATGTCACAACCTCTGGTTTCTATGTTACGCGATTGACGAACTTTTCTAATGCTTGTAATTTACTAGACGAAGACACACAAAATGTGCAAGTATTTCTAATTCTTTCTCTGCAGGCCAAGGATATAATATTATATGGAGCCAGTGCCCAACGAATGGTGCAGCACCGGCGAAAAAGAAAGCAGCCTTGCGTAAGTCTCTCCCTGCCAGTAAGCCTCTCCACAACCAATCAATCAATCAATGACGCTTATATCGCGCATATTCCGTGGGTACAGTTCTAGGCGCTCTGCAGTGATGCCGTGTGAGATGAAATTTTATACGGCCAGTAGATTGCAGCCATTGCGGCGCATATTTACCTTTCACGGCCTATTATTCCAAGTCACACGGGTATAGGTAGACAATTATTAACTGTGCCTAAGCAATTTTGCCAGGAAAGACCCTTTTGTCAATCGTGGGATCTTTAACGTGCACACAACAAGTCCTATGCAAGCTTTTAAAGCAACCCTCCATGAGGTGTTGGGTGGTAACTGGGGGCCAAGTCCCCAGGCAGAATTGCAAGGGCGCGGAGGAGGTTTGGCCCCGAACATGCGGCATGCAGGCCCACCGGTGCGTGGACACGCCCTGGCGCCCATGAACCAAACCCCCAGGTATGGGTTACCTACAAAGACTCTACGTCCCAACGGCTGACCAGGCGGACGAGGAGAGTGTACTCCCAACGGCTGTGAAGGCGGAAGAGGACCCTTAGTCTCACATCCCAACGGTAAAACAGGCGGACGAGGAGCTCCCAACGGCTGTTTTAGCGGATGAAGATGCCCCATGTTTTGCTGCTTTCACAAGCGCCGGGTTGGAAAGATTCGTCAGCCCTGACAGGCAGCTTTCCTAGGAGAAGGACACTCAGAAGTCAAACCCGACCAGATGAGGGCCGGAATCCGTGTGAGGAAACTTGTCTAGGACAAGGAAAAGTCCAAAATCACACCCACGAAGGCCTACCGAAGACGGAAGACGCTGACCTTCAGGGTGAGGTGAGAACCGAGTGTCTACGCATCACCGACAAATATGGTTGTGTCTACATCATCATATGGAGCCAGTATTTATGAATGAAATCAATTTCTATGGTTAAAATGTCTCAGTTAAATAAAGATAAATAAATCACCTTGGTAGCATAGTTTCCACTGGTACGTAGCTCCAGAAAATAACCTCTTCTTCGTTCTTCTTCGTTCTTCTTCGTCGTTCATGGGCTTAGACCCCCACGTTCACTCATGTTTTTAGCACGAGTGGATTTTTACGTTTGTTTGTTTGTTTGCTTGTTTGTTTGTTTGCTTAACGCCCAGCCGACAACAAAGGGCCATATCAGGGCGGTGCTGCTTTGACATATAACGTGCGCCACACACAAGACAGAAGTCGCAGCACAGGCTTCATGTCTCACCCAGTCACATTATTCTGACACCGGACCAACCAGTCCTAGCACTAACACCATAATGCCAGACGCCAGGCGGAGCAGCCACTAGATTGCCAATTTTAAAGTCTTAGGTATGACCCGGCCGGGGTTCGAACCCACGACCTCCCGATCACGGGGCGGACGCCTTACCACTAGGCCAACCGGGATTTTTACGTGTATGACCGTTTTTACCCCGCCATTCAGGCAGTATACGCCGATTTCGGGGGAGGCATGCTGGGTATTTTCGTGTTTCTATAAGTATAACCCACCGAACTCTGACATGGATTACAGGATCTTTTCCGTGCGCACTTGGTCTTGTGCTTGCGTGTACACACGAAGGGGGTTAAGTCACTAGCAGGTCTGCACATAAGTTGACCTGGGAGATCGGAAAAATTTCCACTCTTAACCCACGAGGCGGCAGCGACCGGGATTCGAACTCACGACCTCCCGATTAGGAGGCCGACGTCTTACCACTGCGCCACTTCGCCAGTCCAGAAAAAAACCCATTTCTTCTTCTTCTTCTTCGTTCATGGGCTGAAACTCCCACGTTCACTCATGTTTTGCACGAGTGGCATTTAACGTCTGACAGTTTTTACCCCGCCATTCAGGCAGCCATACGCCGCTTTCAGGGGGAAATAACCCATTTACAGACATGGACAGGGAGAAACCCAACAGCCCACAGAGGACTGGTATGCAGGGATTCCCACTGGTGAGCTTTTTTTCTGCCACACGCTCTGCACAGCGTCAAGCGGATCAAAAGCAACATCAAACGCTGTCGGAGACGTATCATCTACTTTGCTCGTAACGCAATCATTCAAAACTGATGTAAGGTCGGCGGTACAGAGAGAGAGAGAGAGAGAGAGAGAGAGAGAGAGAGAGAGAGAGAGAGAGAGAGAGAGAGAGAGAGAGAGAGAGAGAGACAGACAGACAGACAGACAGACAGACAGACAGACAAACAGACAGACAGACAGACAGACAGACAGACAGACAGACAGACAGAGAGTCATCATAGAAAATCATCAAGAATGTTGTTGGGATTTTATTTGTAGTGAGTGTCTGGCTAATTTTAGCAATCGGCCGTCAGTGTATAATATACAATATAATTTTTATGATGACACACTTACAGAGAATGAGAGGTTGTTAACACGAATATTTCCAGATTCATCCTTATCTTGCTTGAATTTATGTTGCCTCCGGTTGGTTATTTCAGCCTGCATTTGTTTTTTGTTTTTTCTTTTCATTGGATTTTCTTTGTCCCTCGCAGTCTGTACCAGAACTAAGTTCTGAGAGAGACTGACTGACAGATCTTTAATACATAAGGATAGAGGTTTTAGACACACCCTAAACTTACAAACTGTCCTTACTACATCTAAACTGAG
Organism: Littorina saxatilis; assembly: GCF_037325665.1. Taxonomy (NCBI): domain Eukaryota; kingdom Metazoa; phylum Mollusca; class Gastropoda; order Littorinimorpha; family Littorinidae; genus Littorina; species Littorina saxatilis. The sequence continues at coordinate 17,013,179 of NC_090257.1, read as the reverse complement.
AAAGAGAGAGAGAGAGAGAGAGAGAGAGAGAGAGAGAGAGATGGTCGTATATTTACGCACGCAAATTGGGTGGAGATAGATAATCAAGCAATTTCGCGAGATGCGAGAGAGCGCTTTCCAGTGCTGTCAGTTTGCAAACATTCCCATTGCCAACGAGCTGAGTGTTTTCCCTTGTCCGTTCTTCTGCGCGCGTTGCGGACGGTGTGAAAGCGTCATCGAGATTTTGAGGGGGCTATTTCTTCCTCATTCAAGCAGCGGCGCAGAAGAGCGCAAGGTGTTAATGCTGGAGGAATAGGTCAACGATACACAAGCAGGTGAGTCTAGCTGTACTCCTG
>NC_090257.1:17002844-17010344 GCF_037325665.1 Littorina saxatilis | reverse complement strand
CGAGAGAGAGAGACAGGGAGAGAGAGAGACAGAGACAGAGAAAGAGCGAGAGAGACTGAGACAGAGAGAGAGACAGAGAGACTGAGACAGAGACAGAGACAGAGAGAGAGAGAGAGAGACTGAGACAGAGAGAGACAGAGACAGAGACAGAGACAGAGAGAGAGAGAGTCTGTGGAAAGACGGACAGATTCAAAAAGAGAGAGATATAACAGAGAGAGAGAGAAAGATAGAGAGAGAAAGAAAGAAAGAGTGAGTCTGAGGAGAGACAGACAGACAGACACGAGAGAAAGAGATAGATATAACACAGAGAGAGAGAGAGAGAGAGAGAGAGAGAGAGAGAGAGAGAGAGAGAGAGACGGAGAAGGAGAGAGCGAGAGAGAGAGAGCACAAAAAGAGAGGGAGAGAGACAGAGACAGAAACAGTGATAAGGAGAGACAGACAGACCGACCGACAGAGATGGAGAGAGAGGGTTTGCATGAAAGCCATCAGAGACTCTCAGAGGACGCGTTAAAATTCTCCTGCACTTGCAGAGGGGTGGTTTTCAATCTTGCAACTCAGTCTTGGCGAAACAAATTACATTTTCTGATGCTTATTTCTCATGGAGTTTTACGACAAACTCGGTCATGGTGACGAACTTAAATGCGGTCTCCTGCGACGACTGATTGAAAAAAGACATGTTCGTCTGCAACTCAAGTCAGTCTGCTGAAGTGTACTACGTTCCCAGAGTGCAGTCTGTCTGTCTGTCTGTCTGTCTTTCTCTCTTCGTCTGTCTGTCTGTCTGTATTTCTGTTACTGTCTGTATTTATGTTACTGTCTGTATTTCTGTTACTGTCTGCCTGTCCGCCCCCCTGTTTCCCAAGTAAAACCATTCAAAAATCCTTACCTGTGAAATGCTAAAAACAGACTATGACATTTCTCAATTTGTTGGGATAGTATGTTACTTGTGACGAGCAGGCATCTTCCTGCACCATGACAACTACTACTACAACTAAGTCCTTCTGCCATACTCCTTAGAGAAACTGGAAGAGCGCAAACCCAGAGATGCTATCTTCACCACTTTCACCAACAGATAACTTGACCACCGCACTTTAGTCTGCGCAAAAACGCCGAACTGGGGCCTTTATTTTCCATACTCTGTCAGAAGCATTGTGTACCTCACACCAAGCAGAATATACAGTACAGTATGCGTTTTGCAGACACAACAAATGTTCTAACAGCTGACCTGCAGACCATGGGATTCTTCTTCTTCTTCTGCGTTCGTGGGCTGAAACTCCCACGTAGACTCGTGTTTTTGCACGAGTGGAATTTTACGTGTATAACCGTTTTTAGGCAGCCATACGCCGCTTTCGGAGGAAGCATGCTGGGTATTTTTGTGTTTCTACAACCCACCGAACTCTGACATGGATTACAGGATCTTTTCCGTGCGCACTTGATCTTGTGCTTGCGTGTACACACGAAGGGGGTTTTAAGTCACTAGCAGGTCTGCACATAAGTTGACCTGGGAGATCGGAAAAATCTCCACTCTTAACCCACCAGGCGGCAGCGACCGGGATTTGAACTCACGACCTCCCGATTAGGAGGCCGACGTCTTACCACCACGCCACTGCGCCCGTCTAGACCATGGGATAAACTTGACCATCGCTACTGATTGGTTTGCACAAAAACGCCGAAGACAGGCCAGTTGTTTACTATACTCTGTCGGAACCCTTGTTTACCTCGACCAGAAGGTAAAATATATGCTAGATCGGTTAAGCAGACACAGAGGGAGTTTAAACAGACCATCTGATAAACTTTGACCATCGCAGTTTTCTCCCTGCAAAAATAGGGCTGAAGACAGGTGAATTGTTTAGTATACTCTGTCAAAAAAATTGTTCACCTCGACCAGAAGGTAAACAATATGTTAGATCAGCTTAGCAGACACAGAGGGAGTTTACTGAACAGACCATCAGATAAGCTTGACCATCGCAGTTTGCTCCATGTAAAAAGGGCCGAAGACAGGTAAATTGTTTAGCATACTCTGTCAAAATCATTGTTTACCTCACGCCAGAAGGTAGAAAGAAGTATGTGTTCAATGGGTTCAACAGACACAAAGAGAGTGTGTACAGCTAACCTGTACACACCGTACCGCTGCACTGTGTTAAAAGATGGACAGGGTTATGAGTTTCACAAGGGATCAGGCTTGGAACATACGTGGCCATGAACAGACAGTGCAAAGTATTCATAAAAAAAAAGTTGGGATACAGGGATAGGAAGGTTCTTTTTAGGGGGAGTCGGACTCGTCGAACACATTTTTTTAAATGCTTTATTTCTTCCTTTTACTCACACGTATCCGCCTTTCTGTTTATTTACTTATTCCTTTTCTTTCTTTTTTGACATTCTTTCTTTCTTTCTTACTTTTTTTTCTTTCTTGTCTTTCTTTCTATCTCTATTTCTTTAATCATTATGTTCATTCTGTTCTATACTTTACTCAATACCTACCGAGCGACCTCGCCTGACCGTTTATTTGTCAGTGTTTCATATTTTTGTCCCATCTGTTCCTTTTTCACGAAGAGCGAATCATTCCTCCCATCGCGTCCCATATAATTCTTTTGAATATTTTCTGTTTCTGTTTTAAGTTCCCCGATCGTCGTTCCGCTCTTTTGCCCTTTGGAGAAAGAACCCTCAATCATTAACGTTTCAGCAATTAACTTTTATCCCACAGAAAACTTCGATCAAAGAAATCCTCTTGCACCCGGTGAACGGGTTAGAAACAGTATGAGGAATGGGCGAGAGCTGAATTCCGAGTTATACAGGCTCGTTAAAACTTGACCAAGTCGCCCAGCCGTCCAGTGGCAGTGCATTTCTCGTTAACCGGCTCGTAGCTGTTCACGGAAAAGTCATTTAGACTCGCACACTGCTAAGGAGGGTTGGTGAGAGGAAGATTAGAAAATGAAGCCTCCATACTGAAGGGATTTTGAGATAAAATCTGACTGTTTTTGTATGGATAAGTGCAAAACTTGAAAGGGCGTCTTGGTGCAAATAGGGAGGAGATGTCTTGTAATTTGTCCGTAATTTATCACGTTATTTTCAGGCGTGAAGGTTTATACTCTTCGTTGAAAAGTTGTTTGCCTAAAAATGATGTACCAGCACGTTTTTCCTGTGGGATTCTCACGACACTGGGGGCCAACTCTTACCGATTGAATCAGTGTTTTGAGTGGTGGAAAGGCTATATTTGTTGAGCAATTTTAATACACGAGCTGCTAGGACTGAAGGAAAGATAACCTGACATGATTTAACACCGAAATGCACAATAAAAATAAAATACGTTCCTGCTTTAAATCGTGGTTCTGTATATCAATAAAATAAGGTTTTATACTGCTCGTACAAAAGTGATGCAGCTTCGATCAGTCTGTCTGTCTGTTTGTTTGTCTGTCTGTCTCTCTCTGACTGTCTGTCTGTCTGTCCCTCCCTCCTTCCCTTTCTCCGTTCGTCCGCCCTCTCTCTCTATATGATTACATTTATATTTTTAATGTGCGTCTGTCTTTATGTGTTGTATAAAGGACAGGTTGGAAGAATAGGCTTTGCCTAAAACCTTTATCCTTTTGTTATAAAGTTCTGAGTCTGAGTCTCTCTCTCTCTCTCTCTCTCTCTCTCTCTCTCTCTCTCTCTCTCTCTCTCTCTCTCTCTCTCTCTTTACCGCCCGTTTTCTACACTTTGTTACCTAACTTCATTCTTCAGTCATGTGTTTTCAGTGAAAAGCAAACGCACTGTGGTTCGGGGTGCTTGATCAAACACACATGGAAATACAAAACATATTTTCAACGAATGGAATGTACTACAAAAAAGAGGGGGAAAATGTGAAAGTAACAAATTAGAGTGGAGGTAGCGGAAAGGTTTGTGGTTGTGGTGGATGGGATGGGGGGGGTTACCAAAACAGACAACTCTATAAGCCTGATATAATAACATGGGGAACAGAGAACAATCAGCTTAAACGAGGACATTTCAACGATTCATTAAAAAAACAATGCATCGCTTTCAAAAATTAGTAAATCGGGGCCCGTCAGTTGGTAGAGCACTGGACTTGTGATCGGAAGGTTGCAGGTTCGAATTCGGGCCGGGACGGACACGGGTCAACTTTATGTGCAGACCCAGAGACGGAAGCCACGTCCCATTCCTGTGTCACCACGGCACGTAAAAGACCTTGGTCATTCTGCCATAAGTGCAGGTGGCTGAATACACCTAAACACGCAGACACACCTAGGTAGCGCGACTCCGTTGCTGCTAGCGTTCCACTGGGAGGAAGCGACCCGAATTTCCCAGCGATGGGACAATAAAATAAGAAAAAAAAGAAAAAAAAGGTGTGGTTAAGGTAACATAGCCAAAAAAATAGGGTAGGAAGGTAGGCAATCACTTTTTTTTAAACTTTTTTTTCTAATGTGTACAAATTAAACCTACTTGACAGGGAAATAAGTGTGCGACTCGAGCGCTTTCGCTTTCATTGCGTTTTCTGCACTCGTTTTCTTTTTTTTCTTTTTTGTTTTTTGTTTCTTTGTTGTTGACAAATGTAATAAAAAGTTATAGGGTTGGCCCCTAAAAATAGGGTAGGTCGGGTTACCGTAACCACACCTATTTTATTTTTAGGCCTAATGAAAATGAAATAAAAATGAAAAATAAAATACAGCACAATTGACCAACATGTCAGAAGTACAATGGAACGCTTGCACGGCTGAGCATCAGTGAGAATGATCGGACATTTCCATTTTTACTGCGCAAAATGATGACCAATGACCAACACATAATTATAGCCTAAAATCTAAACTAAAAAACACTTTAAAAAAAACCAGTGCAAAAGGCTAAAATTGCTCACGCACATTTTGTGCCGGTTTTTTATGTTAAAATAAATGTCGCACAAACATTTAAATCACTACAAAGTCACACAAAACAGTAGTCCTAAAAGACAGGATTAGGGCAATACGGAGATAAGCAACCAAAGTGGTATGTAGATGTCTAGAAATCCAATCTGCACACCGAAAACACACTGTTACTTTTGATAAATCACCAATCAAAAAACAAGAAAGGTTATCCAGTCGGTAGCGCGCTGGATTTGTATCCAGTTGGCCGCTGTCAGCGTGGGTTCGTCCCCACGTTCGGCGAGAGATTTATTTCTCAGAGTCAACTTTGTGTGCAGACTCTCCTCGGTGTCCGAACACCCCCGTGTGTACACGCAAGCACAAGACCAAGTGCGCACGAAAAAGATCCTGTAATCCATGTCAGAGTTCGGTGGGTTATAGAAACACGAAAATACCCAGCATGCTTCCTCCGAAAAACGGCGTATGGCTGCCTAAATGGCGGGGTAAAAAACGGTCATACACGTAAAATTCCACTCGTGCAAAAACACGAGTCTACGTGGGAGTTTCAGCCCACGAACGCAGAAGAAGAAGAAGTGTAGCAATATAATAATCATTCCATCTATTACCTAAACTTTTTTCGTTTTTTTTTATTCTTCATTTTTAGAACGTTGGCAGTCCCTATGGTTCGCCCCCCCCCCCCCCCCCCCCCCCCCCAAATCACCATTTTCCAGGTTCTTCTGAACAGAAAAATCCTTCAAGCTGAAATTGAATTTTCTGCGTCAGTGTGCATCTCATGGATGCTGTGTACTGCGTGCGCATCAGCACTACACTATCAGATACATCTGCACCGCGAAGAGTTTCAAACTGCAACCGCCAGTTTCAAGATAGAGACTCTGATAAGAAGAGAAAAGCGACGAACCAGAAAATCGTGTAATAAATTGAACTTTTCTCCGACACACGTTGAATACATGTATATCTCTACTGGGAATAGTTTCAAACTGCAAGCGCCAGTTTCATGACAAGAAGGGAAAACTGACGAACCGGAAAATCTTATAATCTGATCTTTTGGGTGAGAGTGTTAACCAAACTAATGTGAAGAAATCGAATCCTGTCAGTCACCATGTGGTAGGTGTGGGGTGTCTGTGTGTGAGTGTGTGTGTGTGTGTGTGGGTGGTGGGTGGTGGTGGTATTGTGCGCTTCTTAAGCAGTGGACAAAGAATGTATCGATTTACAAACAAACAAACAAAGCAACATTTAATTAGAACGTACAACTGTAAAATAATTTCATGCTTAAGAACCTTTTTTCCGCTTTTGTGTGTGTATCGTTTTAATGTTGTCAATGTACAGCTGATTTTTAAAGAGGACAAAACGAGCGACGTCCCGGAAGGGAGCAAAATTAATTGAATAGGAAAACTTAAGTTTTCCGTCTTTACACGTTAAACCACAACTTTTCCCGTCAAAATGATATCAGTCAGTATCTTGAACGCAAATCCAAAATTGTACTGTCGTACTCTTTGTGAGACCCACTATACCTGCCTGAGGTGCCAGCAGGTATAGAGTTGTGGAAGGGAAAGGGGAGAGAGCGATGGACGCGATAAGAGAAGATAAGCAGACCACCACCTTTGGCCAACTGCTATCTTCTCTCACTCTCAAGCACCTGCTTCAGAGCTTCTCTACCTTATGTATGCACACCTTGAAATTTTGAAAAAGTGTTCAACCTGTTGTATGATTTTGTCGCTTTTATCTTCACCACTTCTAGGCATCTATTCACACATCATAAGTTTAAAAACATATTCCCATTGCACACAAATCAGTGTTGCTTTTAACAAAACTCTTACTTCCAAGTGGAATTTCTTCTCAGGTTGATAGCATTAATATCCTTCTACTTTTCATGCACCAAGTTAACGCAACAACAAAAACAGGGGGAAACTGTTTTGAAAATGTTAGACCAGTACGTTCAATTCTGATTTAAAGCACGCAAACAATATCTTTATTCACAAAAATCTAAGTTCCTCACAAAATCAACAACCTCACAAAACTTTTAAATATGTAATATCTTTGACACACTGAAACAAAACAGAACCAGACATCAAATTTCCCTCAGCATCACAAAACCTATACTGCGCAGAAGCTCGTCTTGCAAGACAAACCCACCAAATCTCAAAAAGTGCGATAAGAACTTCAAAAACGGCAACTTGAAGGGGCCTGAAACTAGCTATCAGCTTTCCTTCTACACCAGAAAGAATGTCTATTTCAAGGTGCCCCCATCTCTGCGCGCCTTATCTTCTAATGGCTGATACGCTGCGGCCTTTTACCTGGGAATCGTCCGCCCCTACCTGTGTCTTATCTTCTGATTAAAGGTGCTTAGACCTCAAACACGCCAGGGATGGGGAAGGAAAACACCAGTGGGGGGTTCAAGTCTTGTGGGCCAGACAAATACAGGTGCACTTTTTGACACTTTGGGGCTGGAAAATGTTTTACGTCGGCATTGATTTTTTTCCCAAATTTCTTTTCATTTTCTACGATTTCTTTGTCTTCCTCTTTTTCTCCTTCTATTCTGTGTTTCGATTTTTTCCAGTTGTTTTTCTATAGGTTTTTTTAATTTTCATTTTGAGGAGGGAGGGGGGGATCTACTTTCAATATAATGAGGTTCTTTTATGTGTGTGCGTTA